>NW_020837996.1:9584735-9637823 GCF_003676395.1 Aethalodelphis obliquidens
AGGAAGGAAGGAAGGAAGGAAGGAAGGAAGGAAGGAAGGAAGGAAGGGAGGGAGGAAAGAAGGAAGGAAGGAGGGAGGGAGGGAGGACGGAAGAACAACGGAATCTAGAAATAGCCTGTGACTCAGTAATTCCACTCTAGGAGAATACACAATTCATACAGACTACTGTAAACTATGAGAATGAAAGAACAGCTACTTCGTGCAACAATAGGTGATTCTTACAAACAATAATGAATGAAAAAGCCAAAAGAGCAAAGTTTATAAATAGATAGAAATAATCTATAAATAGCAACATCAGGTGTCAGGGTAATGATTCCCTTTGGGTTAGATAGGCTAGGGAACTGACACAGGTCTCTCATGTACTGGTAATGGTCTAGCTCTTAATCTGGTTGGTAATTGCATGGTGCGTTCACATTGTAACACTTCACTGAATTTATGATGAGTAAACTCTTCTGTATGTGCTATATGTCAGTAACATTCACTGATAAAAATAAATTGAACCAAGTACATCCATTGATATATATTCACATTAAGCTATTAAATCTTTATCATCAGTCACTATAATGAAAAACCTCATCAATGATTTAATAGTGTTTTTTTTTTTTTTGCGGTACGCAGGCGTCTCACTGTTGTGGCCTCTCCCGTTGCAGAGCACAGGCCTCGGACGCACAGGCTCAGCGGCCATGGCTCACGGGCCCAGCCGCTCCGCAGCATGTGGGATCTTCCCCGACCGGGGCACAAACCCATGTCCCCTGCATCAGCAGGCGGACTCTCAACCACTGCGCCACCAGGGAAGCCCCTAATAGTGTTTTGATGTATATGAAAATGGTTACTAATGAACAAATGATGAAATCAACTCTCACGGTTTTATTGCCATCAATATATCTATATTAAGCTATTTAAATGATGCAGGCTTCTGTAAAAATATCAAATGTATCTATGCATATGCCTCAGCAGATATTTTAAATATTATAGGGTACTTAATTAGACAATCAATTTTCCTTAAAATTGAAATATTTAACAAAATGTATTTTAAACAGTATTTTTAAATTAATCACATTGCTTCACAATCAGATCCCTAAAGAGAAGTCATAAAGAAAAAAAAAAATTAATCCAATACATGTGACTAAAAAAAGTTTCAAAGTTGCAGAGACACACATAACCCAAATATCTACTTATGGGAATATTCCCAGCTCTTTAATTATCATTTCTACTGTAATAGAGCTCACAAAGAAAATACAACAAATTATACTTATTAACCACTCCCCCAAATAATCCCTTTGAAAAGGTAATATTCAAAAGAGTAGTCATTTATCTCTTTTCCTTTCTCATTTCCTTCCTTCCTTCCTTCCCTCCTTTTTTTTTCCTTTCTTACTTTCATCCATTTTTCTTCCTTTCATTCTTTTATCTTTTGGTTAAAAATGTCTCCAGATGAGGGGCAAGATCACATTTAGCATATACAATGACTTTCTGTAAATTAGCAAAAGGTACCCTTGACTCTGAGTGGACACAGTCCAGGTCATCTTAGCAAGCAGGAAACAGATTGGATTTCAGATGTATTTGCCCCTTCATCTGGGTGACCCAGTACAGGACATAACCCACCAGCTATACTCATGACCCTGATGAGAGAAGCAGAAAGCAAAACATTATAAGAGACCCTTTCCTCCCAAAATGAGACAAGTAATTAAGTCACTGGTAATTGTAGGAATGTGAGAATGGAAAAGACTTTGACTACATAATAGCATTAGTTAGAAGAAGAATACAATTTACAAAAAGCAAAAGTAGAGAAAAATAGGAGACCTAAAGAGTATTTGAAAAACTTCTTGAAACCCTTGGCAAGGGGACCATACGACACTGGTCACCAAGGACTTGAAAATGTCAAAAAGCTATCAAATGATTATGTCAGGTGATAAATATAATACTTTAGGGGAAGAGTGGTCAAAGCGAGGTGAATAAAGAAATACATATTGTATAGTAAGTGACTGCATATTAGAAATGAAAAATGACCAGTAAGGTTAACTAATAGTAATTCTGCAGGTATTTCAAAGTAACCAACACAATGTTTTTATGTAAGTTATCTAGAGAAGCAGCGCCGCCATTCAGTGACCCTTAAATAAAAGGTTCACTAAGGGATAAAAAGGCTATAGTGGAAAACCAAATAATTTAGTTGCCTTAGTCTACACTGTAAAGACGTAAGTGAAAGCCAAAAATACCTTTGAATTGGGCAACTTAGAGGTACTAGATCTAATCATGCTAAGAAAACCCAGTGGATGAATAGATAAACTTGAAGTAGATAAATCACTACTTGTGCATAGCACCCAGTCAAACATTTTGAGGGAACTCAAGGGCACAATTTTAGTTGTTTAGTAAAATAGACAGCTTGTCCTTATGAAAAAGGTAACAAGCTGGAAAAGTGTACAGTGCCTGTGTAACCGTAAATGGTTCTGGAATGACTCCTCAGTGTCAAAGATCTCTTCCACAAAAGACAAACTGGTGGGAACTATTAGTTTTAAATGTAGAAGAAACAGTCACATAATTTTATAAAGGAAAATCATAATTATTTATTTTATTAATTTATTTATGTCATAATATTTTATTATTTTATATTTTATTTTATTTTTATTATTTCATTTTATTAATTTATTTATGTCATAATAATATTATTAACACAACTTTATAGGTAAGTACTGTTATCTTCATTTTGTTGAAAAGAAAACTCTATATACCAAGTGAAACGTATATATATTATGCAAATTTTTAGGGAATGTATTAAAAGCAAAGACATGAACTGTCTTCCAATACAAATGAGAAGTTAAATATAAAAGCACAATACAGAGAAGAAAAGTGCTATAAACTCTAAGAGAGATAATATAGTATGGAGATTTCTAGAAGGAGGATATTACTTATTGTTGAGGTTAGTGGAGTGTTCTTCATTCTAGAGAAAGTGTTTGACTTGGGTCTTACAGAATGCATAGCATGTGTTCATACTAGGAAGGTCTGAGAGGCATCTTGACAAATGATAATTATTGAGAAAATAAGAGAAATATATTAAAAAATGAGTCAAATCATTTTTTGTTTTACTATTATCCATACACAGATGATGTGATTGTACCTAACCATAAAACAAATGAACCAAATCTTTTAGAATTGACAACATAATTTAATGTTAGAAGATATACGTGTTAATAGCTTTCTTAGATATAACATCCAGTTAAAAAATGTGTAAGGAAAATATCTTGTTCACAAGAGCAACAAAATTTAAAGAGTCACAGAAATAATCTAAATAAGTGGTCTGCAAAAGAGGAAACTATAAAACTTGAAAAAAATAGGACTTGGATTAACGGAGAGCCTTGCCAAGGTAAATATGGAACTATTCAAGATGGGAATATTTCAATTCTCCCTCAGTTGTTTAAACAATAGAAATTAGTGTCAGTCAAAATCTCATTTTTGGTGGACTATGGGAGAATACAACTTACAAAAAGTATTCTAAATTTTACATGGAAGAATAAGTGTATAAAGAATGCCAGGAACATTTTCAAAAGCAATAATAATGAAGGATCATCTTCCCTATTATGATGGCCAAGAAACACAGATAAAGGAAAGTTTCCCAAAGTAGTGGGAAGATGGAAGCAAGATGGGCTCTTAAGTGAAGATGGGATGCTGGTTCTATAGAAACAATAACATCCAGAACAGATTTGTTCACTGCACCCCAAGGCTAGAAGATGCTTTTAATAAGCACATTTAACAATGATGAAAAAATGACTTTAAACAAGAGTCAGTTTAAGTTACCATCAAACTGGGAAGAGCTTAAAATGTTCATCTAAAAGGTTTACTCTTTATGTGAAAGAACATACAGCATCAATGTAAGCTAGAATATTTGGGATATTTCCTAAAATACTGATACTGATGGAAAGGACATTAAGTGGACCTCATGTCTCCTGATACCCCATCAAGAATGATTCGATAGATTAGGTATTTCTTCCTTTAGGATCACACTGCAGTGGGAATGTCCTATAATACTTGCAGATTGAGCTCAGTGGGGAGAAAACATCTCAATGTGTCCCCTGTACTTGGCAAGAAAGACATGTAGCATTATACTTAAATTGTGAAACTCATTTTGGCTGAGAAAGCCAGGTCTTGAAATGTGTTGCCAAGAGAGTAAAATGATACAAATATGCATGCTGAATTATATATAAATATGCATATATACATAGCCATCCACACACACCATGTTTAGATGATAAACAGACCAAAGATTGGTATTGAGCTATCGAGATACATAGGCCAAGGGTAGTCTAAGAGGGCTCAGGATGCACTGTACTTCAGGAGAACATTAAGCCCACATACACAGTAGCATGTTTTCCAGAATCCATTTAATCTGGGTTCAAAGGGATGTGAGGCTCTTGAACTGTTAGGACTTGAAAGATGAGAATGGGCTGCCTGTGACACGAGCCACAAATCTTGAGCATATGGAAGGGGCTGACTTGCTGTGCTCCGCAAATGAGAAATGTGTCTCTCTTGGCTTTTTAGGAGGTGCTATGTGCTGAGACACCAGGAAAGAACAGCTCTACCAGCAAAGCCTGAAGTGACGTACACGTTATTCACAACACCTTGCAATTTAAGTTTGAGGCTGAATCTATTGTGCTGGGAAAGAGGTCAATTGTAACAAACAAAGGGGAAAAGAGCCCTACAGCTACACTTTTCACCATCAAAGCTTCTCAACCAGATTTATATTTCAAACTGGAGGCAGAAAAGGATTTGAGGAAATAGTCTAGTATCCCTCTAAACAAAACAAAATGAAAATATTAGGGTGTATTCTACCTTGTAAAACTGACAATCGATACTAGGAAAAGTTAGCTTTGAAAACCTTGGGGGTGACATGAGGGTGGGATCTGGTTCATATAAAGGGTTACTTGATTTTACTTTAGTTTTTTAACTATAGTAAAACAACTAAAGGTCAAATGACAAAGGATCCCTAACTCACTTCCATTTTCTCCTTCACTTGGGATTTTTAAAGTTACTGATGGCTTGCATCTTTCCTCTCTCTTCTCTGAAGCTGTGAAATATACAAAATGCCAGCGAACTGAAGAAGCTGAGCAATGTTTACATTAATAGTGCTGGGAATTAACTTCATCAGGTGGCACTTGTTGCCTTATTAGGTAACAGTGGAAATAATTTGGATCTCTAATTGCTCTCAGGAACAAGAGGGAACACCTGCATCCTCAGTCCTCCCTCATTTCCAAGGCAGACTTATGGGATTCTTCACCACCTAACTAGTATTATGCCTCCTCATATCAATAATTGCAGTCCTTAAATTCTACTCCCTAGGGGAGTATTTTCCCCCTCCCCGTAAAATCATCTTTCACTCGTCCCTCTGAAATATATATCTTAATGAAAAAATGGGCCCAAACAAATGAGTTTCTCTTTGGATGACACACTGGTCTGGCTTGTGGATAGAAAATGAGGTACAACCTGAAGTCGGTGTTGATGAAAGTGATTAAAACAAGAGCTTTTTGACAGGGCAATAACTATAAAATCTTGCTGCTAGTAATAATCTCAACAATACAACCGCAATACCAGAGCACCATATGTTACAGCATAGCAATTCATCTCTATGAGTGTCACTTACTTAAGCAGGTTCCAGAAGAAGCTATCATTATTTTTAAGTGGGGGGAAAGAAGGACACAATTCCATTGCTGTACTATATTACTCACTCCAGTTCAATCCTTCAGCTGACTTATTTACTTTCATGAAAATGAATCTATGTACTTCAAACTATTAGATACCATGAGATCCATAGTTTCCATTTTTGTTGCTATTCTTTGGATCATTTATTCCTTATCCTGCTGCCTTCTAGGGAGTGTGAACTTTCTTTTTAATCATCAATTTTAATTTGAACAACAAAAACATTTCTGAAATTTGTTAGTAATTAGTTAATCATATATATGTGTATATATAATAATCCATAATTTATTATTATTGTTTGTAAGAGAAACTCAATACGTACAGCTACAGTAGCAGATGGAATTTAAGGCCAGAACAGTAACCAACAACAACGGAAGGACCAAAAAAAAAAAAAAACGATTTGGCAAAAGAGAATCTTTAGAACTTAACAATAAGAAAGGTAACTTGTCTTTAAATTGTGTTGGACCTTGACAAAGAGAGTATCTTACATTAAAAGCAAAGGAACAAGTTTAACCAAAGTAATTATTACCAGGTTTCAAGTTTGCAAAGCAAGAAATATTGATAATACACAAATTGTATTGCTGGAGTGAAAGGAAGAAAATCATTTTCCATAGCAAATATTTGTTGGAAATACCATCTAGGAACTATTATTTAGCTTATAAATTTAACGATTTTAGTTGCAGAAAGGCTTGCTTTACTTTGTGTGCTGTATCTATATTAATAAACTATTGGCGGTAACTGGGCAAGTTACATTATGTTTCTGTGACTCAGTTTCCCACTCTGTAAAATGAGAATAATAATAATACCTACCTCAAAGCATTGTTGTGATTAAACAGTTAATATACATAAAGTGCTTAGAAAAGATCCTGGATCATAGTAAATGCACTACAAGTGGTTGCTGCTATTACTGTTGTTATTTAATGGAGTTAATTATGGAGTCCGAGCAGATTTAATTCAAATCCTAGACCACCAATTACTAGCTGGGTGGTAGTGAGATCAATTGACATATTATTTAACCATTTTAAGCCTCTGTAAAATAGGGACAATAACAGTGCCTTCCTCAAGCTAGGAAGAGTAAATGAGCTCATTTACGGTAAGCCCTTACACCTGTGTCCGGCACCAAGTAAATTTAGCTATTTTTAATAATAGTGAAAGTATGGGTATGGTCACATTCTTTGTCACATTAAAATAAGAAAATTAATCTATTTAGGTCAATAGAATTTGCTTGTGTTTTCTTTCTAACCTTTTAAATGAATGAATTCCACCAAAATCAGCTATCTTTTCCCTGAATACATCCAGACAATCCCTGATTGCTTACATCTGATATGGGGCTTTCTCAAGATCTGATGACAATATCTGATACAAATAAATGATTTTATAGGAATAGGTGCAAATACTTCTCCTCAAATGTAAGGTAAAATGGAGCTGGCTTGTAAGGATGAGACAAGTGGCAACATACTCTGTTTTATGCACTTCTCCAGCAAGGTGGTATTTCAAACTCCACGGCAGATGGGAAAAAAACTTGAGGACAGCTTGTTAGAAAAAGACCCAGACTGCTAAGTCCATCACATCTCTCTTTTTCTTTCCTCATTAATTCTCTGATCCTTATTCCATTGTATAACTTAACTATCTCTATAGGCAAAAAAAAAAAAAAAAAGTCTGTATCTAGTTCTCACTACCACCCTTTAGAGGCTTGTACAGTTCTTGAGGCATAAGCCAAGAGGTTTTTCCTAAATGAGAAGCCGGCAGGAAACTTTCACCTGCTCGGCAGGCGAGCAACACTTGTCAGTGAATCTCAATGAACTCAGTACAACTGCTCTTTTGTTTCAGTGTTTGATGTTGCAGGTAGAGAAGATATTTCACTCCTATGAGTACTATAGGTCAGACTACCTCATTCAAACAGAAAATATCACCAAAGATTTAAAAGAAAAGGATGAAAGGGAAAATATGGCTATACACAGAAGGAAAAAATGTGTTTTATTTGGTTTTTACATAGATAGAATATTAGCTACTTAAATCAGACTGACAGAGATGTGCACTACATCTGTTTTGTACTCCCCTATCTTTCACTCTTGTTGAGAGATATCTCCCACGGATATCTCACACTGTTCACTTAGGGTTTCTTTTCTAATTAATGATTAATGCCATCTCCTAATTATAGAGAGTGGCAGACTCTGTAACATGAAGGATAGTCAGAAACTTTGAATTCCTGTGGTTTTCTTTTCAGTCTGTTACTAATATGTGGGGTTAATATGTAACTTTACCTTACATTAATCCTTATCTGAAACAGGTAACAAAATTCTAAAAGAAAGAAGGGAAATTCTGGAAAGGAAAACCCCAGGGCCCATTTGGGTGGCCTGTGCGCCAGATCCAGACCACAGAGGTACTTCTGCTGGCAAATATTTTTAAAAGGTTTGGATTATAATGCTAATATTTAAGGAGTATTAAGAAGTAGTGATGTGGGTTTTTAGTTTCTCTTGAAAAACTTGAAAATCTGGCATTATTATACTGGAACACCTGCATGGTGAAAGTTGGCTAAGTATCTACTATTCCTTTCAGATGGATGGTTTGCTCTCCAGTTTACTAGAGATTCTATATTGTCCTCTTGTCTAATCTATCCTGCCTCTTACCCATTTGCTATAGTTAAATGGTATCTGTAAGCCTTCGAGTTTAAGACCCCCCTACCTCCAGTTATCAAAAGGCGAAACCCTTCACCATCAAATAAACTAAAAACCAAACAAACAAAAATGGCCGTGTAGGTCACTCTGTTACTGCTGCTGGGGTTACACTGACCAATATGATCATCTCTGTTCTCAAGGAGAATCTAGAAATGGTGATCAAATGTACTCCAAAGATAATATAAGTAGTGCTATAAACCTACTAGTGCAGCTCACAAAGACCTAGGATTTTGAACATAGGAGAAGGGAACAGGAAAAAAGTTTGTAAACTACTCAAAGGATGTTTCTAGATAAGCTCTGTCCAGAGAAATATAATGCAAGACACAAATGTAATTTAAAAATTTCTAGTAGTCACAGTAAAAAAAAGACATACTTGAAATTAATTTTAATAATAAATGTTACTCAGTTCAATAAATCCAAAATACTGTCATTTCAATGAGCAATCAACATACAAATGTTAATGAGATATTGCACTTATATTTTTCATACTAAATCTTTGAAAGACAGTGTGTATGTCTATTTATGGCACCTCCCAGTTGAGACGAGCCACATAGTATTTTCTGCAAATACTATGTCTATTTCAATTTGATTATAGGTCAGATGCATAAAAGTAATAGGCATAGGTCAGATGCTTCGGAAATTAATCAAATTTTTTGGCTACAAAAACACTACCAGGAAGTATTCAAACTGGCTTAAGCCATATACACTATTGATGCTGAATAATGAATGTGTGACAACCAAAATTTTTAAGTTTCTAAAAAATTTTCCAATCCAATAGTGATAAATGCACCTTTATGTATGAAATTATTGGCTTACATAACTGAACAGTCCAGAGATAGCTCTAACCTCTGGAATAGGTGGATTTAGGTACTTAAGTCATGAATTCAGAACTCAGTCTTGCTGTGTTTTGCTTTGCTTTATTTCTCCATTTATTAAGTATGTTGTCTTGATGGGAAGATGGCAGGCAGAAATTCTAGACTTTCTTCCTATAACCTTAGGTGTCTCAAGCTTTACTTATAGCAGTTTTGTCAAATCAACAATTTAAGTCCACAGGCTCTAATTAGTCAGGTTTAGATTATCTACTCATCCATAAATTAATTACAATAGCTAAGGGAGTATCTTCTCACTGAAGAAGCCTAATTCCAATACTTCCTCTTGAATTCCAGGGTATGGTCAGGCTATCTGATCACAGGTAGGTTGACTGATAGTCATTATTTAAAGGAAAAATGAAGTGCTCTTACCTGAAGGTTAATATATGGAAGATGGGTAGGCAAACCCAACTAATCTTTACTAGGTTAAATTGTGAAGAATTTTGGACACTATACCATAACTTTCAGATCAATAACTTTTTGTTAATATCTGGTTTTGTTCCCATGGTTAAGTTGGAGCCTCTAGAAAGCCTGCATGTTGAACAGTCCCCTGGTAGTTAACAATTCAGGGCAACAATTCAGCACACATAACTTGCATATTATGCAGATACCAGTAGACAAATTCTTCAAAGAAACACAAAACTGTTAAAATTCTGTAATATAAGTGGTTGAAAAGTGGAAAAACTCAGTCTTTCAATAGATTGGCTACTCTAACTTTGAATAGTTTATCTTAATGTTTGAACTAATCAGTTAAGATATTCTGTCATATGACTAAGCTTTTATGATCACTTCCCTTAAAACTCTATTTCACTATTTCCAGGTAATTTCTAATTGCTTTTAATTTTTTTCACTAAATTTATTCTTGAGTATTTCATTTAGGTGTAAGTAGATAAAACATCATGCATAGGTATTCTGTGATATCTTACAAGTTTGAGTTTATACAACCATGATTTATTACTTCCAAATGATTTCTTTCCAATAAGGTTCTTAGGTGTTCACTTGCTTTCAAAGTTATTTTACTTTTAAAGAGTTCATTCTATTTGATAACACATTTTACTTTAGTCATATACAATGACATTTTAGTGTCAAATAAAATATTCAATACTTTGAGATAAATTTATCATGGACTTATATATACTACCAAAATAGATAGCTAGTGGGAAGCAGCCGCATAGCACAGGGAGATCAGCTTGGTGCTTTGTGACCACCTAGAGGGGTGGGATAGCGAGGGTGGGAGGGAGACGCCAAGAGGGAGGAGATATGGGGATATATGTATATGTATAGCTGATTCACTTTGTTACAAAGCAGAAACTAACACCATTATAAAGCAATTATACTCCAATAAAGATGTTAAAATTTAAAAAAACTTAAAATTAAAAAAAAATTTATTACAAGCATTAGTGAGAAAACACTTCCAATTTATATAGCTTGAATTTGGTTAACTCACAGCAGTGTTTGTAATAAGTACCCAAAAGGTTTTATTAATTATATCATAATATAAAATCTAATTTTAATAAATTAAAAAGCATTGTACTGTACTGCATCATTACATATGATATGAAGTTAGATTTTTAAAATAATATCATAAATTTGTACCATATTCCAAGTGATAATTTTTATAGATTGTTGTCATGTAATCATTTGTCTTTTGATAATTTTCAAATGCTAACTATATTATTCTAATAATAAACATAAATATAATATAAAAGCATAAAGTTGTATAGCAGGAGACTAGGTCTACAAAATTGCAATTACTTAGGAAATTTAGAGTTTAAAATCAGCTTCTGCTAAGTCCTGATTTAATTCTTATTTAATAGAAAGTGAAGTACCCAACAAACCGCTTTACATATTTTTATAGGCAACTAGGACTAACATTAACAAATAATTTTAAAATTATATTTTTATTCCATTATTCCCAAATATCCAAAGAGTGTCTTGAGTCTCTTATCTCAGAGAAGAAGATTATTGAGGCGATTTTGCAGAAGAATCAATGAACACAACAGTATTTTAGCCTAAACTATCAAGGAAATTAAGGACTCTGCATGTGTTTATTGAATGAATTACCATAAAGCTTTACTATTAAGAAAGTGCTGTAGAATACCAGTCATTTCACCTTCAATAATGCAACTGTAATGTTACGAATCCATTATGTGCATTTTAGTCACTCAATAGACAACTGTTGAATAAATCAATGTATACTCAGCAATGGTTATCTTTTTCTTTCTTTTTTGTTATTGTTGTTGCTGTTATTACTATTCTATTTTAATGCAGAGTATTGTGCCAAGGTAGAACAGTTTCAAATGAAGACAAGCCAAAGTAAGAGGTTTACTCTAGTTCAATCAAAGGTACTGAATGCCAACATTTCCTGCTCATAATAAAAGGTAATATTTTGAATTGTTTGCTTCTGAATAATGGTTTGAAACTCTTTGGAAGTTCTCCAGGTGCAGGTTAGCTATCAAAGTTTATGGAGCATAATTTTAACTTAGATCTTGGAAAAATTCAAATTCCCATACTTAATTCTAATTCCATAGGACTAATTCTATAAGGACTAAGAATCTGTATTTTAAGCAAGTAACCCACATAACTTTTTAGCTGGCAATTCTCAGGCTGTATAACAAACACTGTACCTACCACTTAAATATATAATAATCTTTAGGCAACACTTGTTTTGTACCCTACCTCCATTCCCCACCCCTAGAGCCACGGTCACTGAATTATACTAAATGTTATGTACTTAGCTCTAACCAAAGGTAATGACATAAAAATTGACTATATAAAATATTACATATATTCCTTAAAACAACTGTCAAAGATGTTATAAAATATTGTATTGTATTAAATATATTTAATGTATTTAAAATATTGATTGCTTCTTGAATGTCAAAAAGAAACCTATGTTCAGCTGTAATAAATGTAACAATTATCGTTAGCATATTTCATCCTTTTGTTCATCATGATAAGTGCATGTGTGTGTGTGTCTCTCTCTCTGCCAATAACAAATCCATATAAGAATCGCCAGGGAAAATAGTTTGAAAATTCACAGGCCTATCCACTGTACTGGAATGGAATCTTATTGAAGGTGTCCTCTAATGTTAATTTTGAAAGTGTTTTCTAGGCATTTCAAACTTTGACCCCCTCAACTAAATTGAGAACCACACCTATAAGCAGTGAGTAGAAATCATCCCCACAATGCAGATTAATAAAATTATTACCCTGCTCTCAAACAGTTCCTGCCAACAGATCTGTATGCATTTATAAATAAAACTTATAAAACAAATTCCAAATTCTCCTCTAAAAGAAAAATTCCTGTTTCCTCTACTCATAATACTTCGGACACCACATGTGAGGATTTTTCCTGCACATCGAGCAATTCTGACATTAGCTACCTGGAGTTAACTGAGAGCGCACAGATTAAGGTCTTAGTCCCAGAAGACTGTCCCTCATTTCAGATACCCATAGCAAGTCCAGGCCTCCCATACTTCAGCCAGCTGTAAAATGGGAGTTTGCCCGACCCTCTCCTCTGGTTCAATAACTTGCTATAATAGCTCACATAACTCAGGGAAAAGCTGACATTTACCAGTTTATTATAAAGGATATAATAAAGAATACTGACGAACAGTCAGATGAAGAGGTAAATAAGGCAAGATATACAGGGTGTGCACAGAGCGTCCATGCCTTCTCTGGATGGTGACGCCTTCCGAAGACCTCCATGTGTTCACCAACCTGGAAACTCTCCAAATACTTTCTTTTACAGTTTTTATGGAGGTTCTATTACTTAGTCATGGTTGATTTGATTAAATCATTGGCCACTGGTGATTAACTTAGTCCTCAGTCCCTTGCTACACCCTAAGGGTGGAAATTGGGGCTGAAAGTCCCAACCTTCTAATCACATGATTGGTTCCTCTAGCAACTAGCCCCCATCATCTAAGAGTCACCTCTTTATCATATACTCAGGTATAGTTGAAAGGGGCTTATTATGAGTAACAAAAGATGCTCTTCTCATCTCTATCACTCAAGAAACTGCAAGGATTTGGAGAGCCATGTACCAGGAAGCGGGGATTGAAAAAAACTATGTATTTTTTATTATATCACAATATCACATTCTCCAATAGCACTATTGAGTAATTTTTGATGAGATTTCCCCAACTAATGGTTTTACGAAGACATGAATGGAAAAGAGTATTACACCTGATAAAATTTCTTTGTTTTGACTGTTTTCAAACTTTCTCGCTCACTTACTGAAATCTTTCTTCTATCCTAAAGCATCTAATTCCCTCACCCTACATCCTGACATACCATTCTGATGTACAGTAACTGAGTCCTCAGACTGGCATCCCATCCACTCCCATCCTCACAAGAACAAAAGCTGCTCTTCTTCTGATCTACCCTCCTCTTTAAAGAACAAATTAATTTTTCTTTCCTGTCACTTCAGTAAAATGGAGTTCGCTAAAACATATGCCTGAAAAGAACATAGTGGAGTCAATTATGTTATTATATTTAAAGTTAGGAGGTATCAAGGAAAGAAATTTGTTACATAAAAGTGGATCAGAAAATAAGGGTGTCAGAAAGAACAAGGTTCCTATACATTATCTAGAACACTTGGGTCTGCTGGGGTTAGAACAATGAGGGTGGTATTGTCTCATGGGAGACCTACTGTTTAGTTCAGGCCTTTATTTCACATACCTCTATGAAGCTGACAGACATAATAAAATGAATCTATTCACTGAACTGCTAAACATTTATAGTAATATTTGGACAGTTTGGAAAAAAGCAGCAGATATTATGATCATCCATGAATTTCCAAAAAATTTCATGAAAAAAATACAGAAAAATGATTCTTAATCCTAAGTGAAGTATTCACTGAAAACCTCAATACCTTAATTTCTATGTTTGTGGAATACATGTCACATTGAAACATCTTGCATTTCTCAGCATTCCTTCCTTTGGACATTGGTCAACACAGGTACTTTTAAATACTAAAATACTCTCTAAATACCTACATTCTAGGAAAATAGAAATGCTCTAGCCCTGTATCTTTTTCTTTTCCCAATAAAGTATAGACTCTATTATGATGATGACACATATGATAAACACAGCCCTAAAATATAAAGAACGAACTATTAAAAAATAAAGATTTATTTCAAATACATTGCTCTAGCTTAAGTAACCAAGCACTTAGGCGAACACTTCCTATGTTTAGGCATAAGCAATCATTTTGCTACGCAAGGTCATGTTTGGAAATGATAATCCAAGTCGAAGTATTTTGCCCCTAGAGTCTTCATTCAGAGTATTTTCCAGTGGTGTCACAAGTAGATAAATGCACCTAATTACTAGATTGTACATCCTGATATATGTTTATTTGACTATGCAAAGAACCCACCAAATGTATAATTTTCCCTTCTTAAAAAAACAGAGTAATTTAAATGCAAAAGATATGTTAATCAGCATTATCATTGAGATTTTTCATATGGCAAGTTAGGATGCTTGGAATGATCATTTTGCTGTCAGCAATAAAGCAGCTTATACTGGAAATCCATTATGGAAACATCTCAACAATCTCAAAAAAATGGAACTCAAAGTCCCCCTGTCAGCAAGCATGGTGCTGGCTTTTATATAATAATAATCATACGGCACCTACAAACTATTTCCAACAAGAGTAGGGAAAGAAAGGTAGAACCCAGGCTATAATACTGTAGAAAAGAGTCGATAAAACAATAAGAAGAACACAATTTGAAAATGAAGGAAATAAACAGAATATGCTCTTCCAAATTACTGTACAAGTTCTTTTGAAGTACAAGTAGTCATTGCAATAGAAAAATTTGAAGTGGAGGGGTTTTAATCATATGATGAGTAGTGGGGACTCACCAGCGAAAGGGTGCTCCTATTAGCATTTCTTCCAGTAATTGTTATTTTAATTTGGCTGAAATAAACTATAATGCCCCAGACCAGTGATAAAACTGTATATAGTTTGGCAGCTTTTTTCCCTTTAGGAAAGAGATCCATTAAGAACACTACTATTTTGATTTAAGAAAAAAAAGTACTGTTACTCATTTTTATCAATGCAATATAGTCTGGAAACACTTCTTCTGGTGCCCCCTCCATTAAACTATCACATGTTAGATGTGTATTTTATCTTCAGACAGAAAAGCTTCATTTGGGGGGTTGTTTTCTAACTAGGAATTGACCCAAAAGTGCCACCTCTGCCTTTTCCACTTCTCTTCCAAAGTTCTGAAAACTCTAAGGCATTGTTATTTTGTTATAAATTTTAATGAATTAATGAGGTGAGTATGTATAAACATACCTATATCCTTTAAAAATGCAATCATTTCATTCCTGATACATTCAACTGTGTACTTGCTAAATAGAGAACAATGCACTGATTGTATGAGGTTTCAGTGTAAATGTTATTCCCCTTAAGTTTAAAATTAACGTAATAAAATGCATCTAAAGTTTTATAAACTGGTAGAAGAAACAGAAGCGCTATTTTTAAAACTCTAATTATTTAACCTGGGTATGGGCTGAATTTCAGCTTGTGAGTATACAGATGGAGACCTCTTAGGGATAAAATGTGTTAGTTCAGGAAAGAGGCCATGAAAGCTTGAGCAAAGGAGAGGTTGCAGTGGGATTCTTCAACAAATGGGTAGAAGATTTGAAAGTAGAAACAACAGTGTAAATGCCGAATTATGTAATCAGAATAGAAAAAGAGAGGAGGGATCAAAAACATAATGATGTAAGTGGTAGAAAGCCTAGGAGACCTAGAGAACAGCAAAATTAGAAAAGAGATAATAAAATGAAAGATTATTAGCTCACACTGACATATTCTAAATCAATGGCAAGCATATTTGTTTAAAATGTAGAGGTCTACATTTCTAGATGTGTCAGTGAGAAATCATGAAAGCAGTGGAAGAGAGGTATAGTTACAGATTTATGCCTCAGTAGTCTCAGAGACTAAAGAGTGCTTTGGTCTCTCAAAAGATAAAATGTAAATATTATAGAGAAAACATAGTATACATATATCGATTCAGAAAATTTTCTATTATAAAAGCTTATAAATTATGCCAAGAGACTGAATAGTCAAGTAATATGATAATGTTGATAAATAGTTCTGCAATTTCAAGCACCACGGTTTGATAATGTGAGAGATTCTGTGATTAACACAACCAAAGCTTCCTCTTAACTCCAAGAAATTGAACAGTGAAATATCCTCAGAACAAAATTGACGTTTGATCTTCTATTTTCTATTCTGTAAAACCTTTAAGCTGACTGTTTCCCTCAGAAAACTCTCTTGGGTATTGCTACTATGTTGCAACTTTTAAACAAAGGCTTGAACTAATGACTTTGGTTGGTGTTTCTCCTCCCACAATCCTTATTATAGCAAGTTGACCTTAGATGGTTCTACCTCTGTCTTATGGTTCTACATCACCTTCATTTGAATCCAAGCTCCATTTCTTTTCAGGCAATAGATCTATAACTCGCCCTGGAGATTAACAAACTTACTGTGAAATATCCCAGAGGAGAGAAAAATAGCCAAATTATATATGGAGAAATCTACGAAGCAGACTTTTAAAATAAGTGCCATTATCCTGATGTGGCTTTCCTAGAAGTCAGCAAATCACAAAAAAAACCCAAAAGCCTAGAATTTGACAAAGATTCTTTGCTTGATCAAACTTTAGTCAGTCTCCTCAACCTTCATCTAAGTACATCTATGCATTTCCTTGTAAAATCTAGTTTTAGCAAGAACCTTGGTAAGTCAGTTTAAACATAACCCCCCAACCATTGATAGCTGATTGGTTCCTCATCCTCCACCATCCCTCAGATGATGTCTGCTTTCTCTGGCCTGTATTCAGCAAAAATTCTGTTAGGTCATTTTATTCCCCTTACTCTTGATGTTTCCTCTTGGTAATTTTCTATTCACTGACCCCCACCCTGGTCCTTGGCAGTAAATTTTGACTTGCCCATGCTGTATTAGTAGTTGAGTACAATCTCTATCCCCCATTGTGAAATTCCATTGCAGTGGTCCCTGAATCTATGGCCATGGTCCTTAATAAAGTCTGCCTTGCCATCTCTAACAAGTGTCACTGCATATGTTTTTTCTTTAACACCTTCTATTATGCTGAAGCTATCTCCCCAATGAAGACGATGGGACAATAGTAACTGAAAGTAATATGCATTTTACTCTGCTTCAACTTTCACAAATTGAATAGCCCCCTTTTCCAGAAAAAAACAGAATCTTCCTGCTCATAGAGATTCAGTGGCTAGATGCAGAAGTACCAAAATGGCTGCTGACAGACTACATCATTTAAAGCAAACTTCTTTAGAATAAATAGATCATCTGTAGAATTCCCAAAGAGGCAATAGATAAATTGTTGTATTTCCTACCGAAAAAAATGATTCCATTTAGAAGGACTCTAGTAAGATCTTTCCAATTTTGAAAGTTAATTTTATGTATTTTTACATTTTAGCAATAAGAGAGAAACAAAACTTTCCTTCCTATGAAGGACATGTGTAGAAAATCTTAAAAGAAATGTAGGTTGAAGGACCCACCTGTGGTAAAGAAGAGATTTTCTGATGACTGGAGCCAAGATGAGGATTTCCTGCAGACTGAGGTTTCTTTAAGTGTTTCAGGGTCCCTGTCTGCTATTTTCTTATCTAATGTATCTTCACCTCTCAGCCCTTAATGACAGCGTTCTAAGAACCTAAAAGGGGGGAAAAAGACATTTTTGAGAAGACTGCTGAGTTACAGCAAAGTCACCTTGTACTTGCTTCAGATGTTGTACACTCAGGAATATAAAACAGAAACATCTTGTTACAGCAGTCAACTTGCTGAATATATAGTCAGAGTGAAGAGGCTACGACACATCCAAGTAATATAAAAAAGGGGAAAAAAGACTTTCACTGTATGTACAAGGCTAGTTTCGTTTTAAGAATTACTTTTACAAAGGATGCTGCTGCATTTTGTTTGAGAAAGGAAGTGGCAGGCATGAGAAGAGATGGAGAGAGAAATGTAAGCAAGGTCATTATTCAAGACACATTTATGGATTGCCCACTATGCACAGTTACAATGACGAACAAGACTTAGACTGTCTTTCCAGAGTTTCCAGTGCAGCTGTGTAAAAGATAACCAAACATGCAATTATAATGCAATGGGATAAATGTAATGGTGGAAGGTTATGGTGGAGTCTACATGTTTCCTAAATTTGGGAGGCGAAAAGAGAGTAAAGGAAGACTTACCAGGAGAAAGAAAAAAACTTGCAACCAGAGAGCTGAAGGAAGTATAGTGGTTAACCAAATTAGAACACTGGAGACACAGGTATAGAAAATTTTATATAAGAGGGAAGTTCAAGAGCTTAAAAGTGTAAGAAAGAGCTAAGTCTGGGAAGATGAGGACACAAATCTCACCTTGACTTCTATGCCCTGTTTAAGAGGGACCTGAACCTAAAAATTACAATCAGATTTTGAATAATAAAAGCAATGCCCCTTGGAGCGTCAGGCTCACGGGAGGCCTTAAAATCTTACTAAATATCTTTACCAACTTTCTTTAAACTCATTAATAGAAGTTTTTCTAAAGTTAATCTCAAAGTGTTTAACTTTTTTTTAATGTGCTTTTGGATCTAAATCAAATGAATATATGTAACATATGTAATTTTTTTTTAAGAAACCAGCTTTTATTTTTTAAAGACTGAACAAAGAAACAAGTTTTTCTTTGGATTTGGCTAAGCTGGGATGCTGATGAAATGGCTGTTTGCAAATGGACCATTTGTGTCCATGGAGTAACATATATAGGCACCCATATAAATATGCATACACATATGTAGACATATATATGCTTTTCTTTCCTTTCTTATTTTTTGACCCTTCTATCTTTTGGAACTAGGCTGGCAAACCTAAATGTTTAGGAATTTGTAATACTTTTGCAAAATGAGTTATTTTAATCTAATGAACATATGCAACAGGCAATTTAGCAAAATAGTAAAAAAAAAAAAAAAAAAAGGCATATATCAAGTATTAAAATCTACTTGATCCGAGAGTCCTTCAAGATGGCGGAGGAGTACGACGTGGAGATCACCTTCCCCCCACAAATACTTCAGAAATACATATACATGTGGAACAACTCCTACAGAACACCTACTGAACGCTGGCAAAAGACCTCAGACTTCCCAAAAGCAAGAAACTCCCCACGTACCTGGCTGGGGTAAAAGAAAAAAGAAAAAACAGAGACAAAAAAATAGGAACGGCACCGGCACCAGTGGGAGGGAGCTGTGAAGGAGGAGAGCTTTCCACACACTAGGAAGCCCCTTTGCGGGCGGTGACTGCGGGTGGCGGAGGGGGTAAGCTTCGGGGCCGCGGAGGAGAGCACAGCAACAGGGGTGCGGAGGGCAAAGAGGAAAGATACCCGCACGGAGGATAGCTGCCGACCAGCACTCACCGGCCTGAGAGGCTTGTCGGCTCACCCGCCGGGGCGGGCGGAGCTGGGAGTTGAGGCTCGGGCTTCGGTCGGAGCACAGGGAGAGGACTGGGGTGGCGGCGTGAACACAGCCTGAAGGGGCTAGTGCGCCACGGCTGGCCGGGAGGGAGTCCGGGGAAAAGTCTGGACCTGCCGAAGAGACAAGAGACTTTTTCTTCCCTCTTTGTTTCCTGGTGCGCGAGGAGAGGGGATTAAGAGCGCTGCTTAAAGGTGCTCCAGAGACGGGCGCGAGCCGCGGCTAAAAGCGCGGACCCCAGAGACGGGCATGAGACGCTAAGGCCGCTGCTGCCGCCACCAAGAAGCCTGAGGGCGAGCACAGGTCACTGTCCACACCTCCCCTCCTGGGAGGCTGTGCAGCCCGCCACTGCCAGGGTCCCGTGATCCGAGGACAACTTCCACGGGAGAACGCACGCGCGCCTCAGGCTGGTGCAACGTCACGCCGTCCTCTGCCGCCGCAGGCTCGCCCCGCCTCCGTGCCCCTCCCTCCCCCACGGCCTGACTGAGCCAGAGCGCCTGCATCAGCGGCTCCTTTAACTCAGTCCTGTCTGAGCGAAGAACAGACGCCCTCAGGCGACCTACACGGAGAGGCGGGTCCAAATCCAAAGCTGAACCCTGGGAGCTGTGCGAACAAAGAAGATAAAGGGAAATTTCTCCCAACAGCCTCAGGAGCAGCGGATTAAAGCTCCACAATCAACTTGATATACCCTGCATCTGTGGAATACCTGAATAGACAACGAATCATCCCAAAATTGAGGCAGTGCACTTTGGGAGCAATTGTAGACTTGCGGTTTGCTTTCTGCATCGAATTTATTCCTGGTATTATGTTTATCTTAGTTTAGTAATTAGAGTTTATTATCATTGGTAGATTTGCTTATTGATTTGGTTGCTCTCTTCCCTTTTTTAAAATATAAAGATATATATATTTTTTTTTCTCCTTTTTCTCTTTTTGTGAGTGTGTATGTGTATGCTTCTTTGTGTGATACTGTCTGTATAGCTTTGCTTTTACATTTGTCCTACGGCTCTGTCTGTCCATTTTGTTTTTTTTTTAAGTATAGTTTTTAGCACTTGCTATCATTGGTGTAGTTGTTTTTAGGTTTGGTTGCTCTCTTCTTTTTTTTGCAGTACGCGGGCCTCTCACCATTGTGGGCTCTCCCGTTGCGGAGCACAGGCTTCGGACGCGCAGGCTCAGCAGCCATGGCTCACGGGCCCAGCAGCTCTGCGGCATGTGGGATCCTCCCGGACTGGGACACGAACCCGTGTCCCCTGCATCGGCAGGCGTACTCTCAACCACTGCGCCACCAGAGAAGCCCGGTTGCTCTCTTCTTTCTTGATTTTTTTTTTCTCTTTTAAATTTTTTTCTTATTTTTATTTTTAATAATTTTTATTTTAATAAATTTATTTTATTTTACTTTTCTTTCTTTTTTTCTCCCTTTTCTTCTGAGTCGTGTGGCTGACAGGGTCTTGGTGCTCTGGCTGGGTGTCAGGCCTCTGCCTCTGAGGTGGGAGAGCTGAGTTCAGGACATTGGGCCACCAGAGATCTCCGGGCTCCACATAATATCGAACGGCGAAAGTTCTCCCAGAGATCTCCATCTCAATGCTAAGACCCAGCTCCACTCAACGACCAGCAAGCTCCAGTGCTGGACACCCTATGCCAAAGAACTAGCAAGACAGGAACACAGCCCCTCCCATTAGTGGAGAGGCTGCCTAAAATCATAATAAGGTCACAAACACCACAAAACACACCACTGGATGTGGTCCTGCCCACCAGAAAGACAAGATCCAGCCTCATCCACCAGAACATAGACACCATTCCCCTCCACCAGGAAGCCTACACAACCCACTGAACCAACCTTACCCACTGGGGACAGACACCAAAAACAACGGGAACTATGAACCTGCAGCCTGTGAAAAGGAGACCCCAAACACAGTAAGTTAAGCAAAATGAGAAGACAGAGAAATATACAGCAGATGAAGCAGCAAGGTAAAAACCCACCAGACCAAACAAATGAATAGGAAACAGGTAGTCTACGTGAGAAAGAATTCAGAGTAATGATAGTAAAGATGATCTAATATCTTGGAAATAGAATGGGGAAAATACAAGAAACGTTTAGCAAGGACCTAGAAGAAATAAAGAGCAAACAAACAATGATGAACAGCACAATAAGTGAAATTAAAAATTCCCTAGAAGGGATCAATAGCAGAATAACTGAGGCAAAAGAACGGATAAGTGACCTGGAGAATAAAATAGTGGAAATAACTACTGCAGAGAAGAATAAAGAAAAGAGAATGAACAGAATTGAGGACAGTCTCAGAGACCTCTGGGACAATATTAAACAAACCAACATTCGAATTAGAGGAGTCCCAGAAGAAGAAGAGAAAAAGAAAGGAACTGAGAATATATTTGAAGTGATTATAGCTGGAAACTTCCCTAATAGGGGAAAGGAAATAATCAAGTCCAGGAAGCACAGAGAATCCCATACAGGATAAATCCAAGGAGAAACATGCCAAGACACATATTAATCAAACTACCAAAATTAAATACAAAGAAAAAATATTAAAAGCAGCAAGGGAAAAACAACAAGCATCATACAAGGGAATCCCCATAAGGTTAACAGCTGATCTTTCAGCAGAAACTCTGCAAGCCAGAAGGGAGTGGCAGGACATATTTAAAGTGATGAAAGGGAAAAACCTACAACCAAGATTACTCTACCCAGCAAGGATCTCATTCAGATTCAACGGAGAAATTAAACCTTTACAGACAAGCAAAAGTTAAGAGAATTCAGCACCATCAAACCAGCTTTACAACAAATGATAAAGGAGCTTCTCTAGGCAGGAAACACAAAAGAAGGAAAAGACCTACAATAACAAAGCCAAAACAATTAAGAAAATGGTAACAGGAACATACATAGCGCTAACTACCTTAAATGTAAATGGATTAAATGCCCCAACCAAAAGACATAGACTGGCTGAATGGATACTAAAACAAGACCTGTGTATATGCTGTCTACAAGAGACCCACTTCAGACCTAGGGACACATACAGACTCAAAGTGAAGGGATGGAAAAAGATATTGCATGCAAATGGAAATTAAAAGAGACAAAGAAGGACACTACATAATGATCAAAGGATCAATCCAAGAAGAAGATATGATTGTAAATATTTATCCACCCAACATAGGAGCACTTCAATCCATAAGGCAAATGCTAACAGCCATAAAAGGGGAAATCGAGAGTAACACAATCATAGTAGGGTGCTTTAACACCTCACTTTCACCAAAGGACAGATCATCCAAAATGAAAATAAATAAGGAAACATAAGCTTTAAATGATACATTAAACAAGATGGACTTAATTGATATTTATAGGACATTCCATCCCAAAACAACAGAATACACTTTCTTCTCAAGTGCTCATGGAACATTCTCCAGGATAGATCATATCTTGGGTCACAAATCAAGCCTTGGTAAATTCAAGAAAATTGAAATCGTATCAAGTATCTTTTCCGACCACAACACTATGAGACTAGATATCAATTACAGGAAAAAATCTGTAAAAAATGCAAACACATGGAGGCTACACAATACACTATTAAATATCCAAGAGATCACTGAAGAAATCAGAGGAAATCAAAAATACCTAGAAACAAATGACAATAAAAACACGACCACCCAAAACCTATGGGATGCAGCAAAAGCAGTTCTAAGAGGGAAGTTTACAGCAATAATCCTACCTCAAGAAACAAGAAACATCTCAAATAAACAACCTAAATTTACACCTAAAACAATTAGTGAAAGAAGAACAAAAAACAAAAAACCCGAAGTTAGCAGAAGGAAAGAAATCATAAAGACCAGATCAGAAATAAATGAAAAAGAAACAATGGAAACAAGAGCAAAGATCAATAAAACTAAAAGCTGGGTCTTTGAGAAGATAAACAAAATTGATAAACCATTATCTTTTACCTTAAACATAAGACAAAAAGAACTGTTAGAAAAGAGATGCTGTAGGTGGTGGGTAAAAGTGAATCCTGTGTTTTCCTTGCTGCAAGAAAAACTGCTGAGCCTATAGGTAGGTTTTGTTCCCATAAATCCACTGTGTGCGCTAGGTGTAAGCTAATGTGCCATCAACTTGGATTATACTTATTTATGTGCATTTCAAGACCTGATCGGTGGTCTAGAAAGAGTTAATACTGAATGAACTAAATGAGAGTTCTGCTGACTAGAACTGAAGAATTCACTTGTGGCCAATGAATATACAGTTACACATCAGTTCTTATAAATCCCTAGCATATGTCTATACATAGACATTACACTGTCTCTTTTCATACCTTTAAGTCATGGTCATAATATGCTAATTTTAAATGTTATTCGTAATCATTAAGTTACAGAAACATATTACAAGGTATGAGTGGAAAAAAAAAAAAAAATCTCTGCTTCTTAGTCTAAAAATCCCCAAAGAAATGATGCAGTAAAACAATAACACCTCTTTTACAAAATTTTTAATGCATTTTTTATGGTTTTAGTCATCAGAAAAGCATGTTTGTATTTTTATGCATATGGTATATTTTACTATGTTCTTTAATTGGACAGGGAAAATGGTTCTTTCTCTTCTCAGTGAAGCTTGCTACAGCCAAAATGTGTTGTGTTTGCCTACCCAGAGCTATCCTCTCCCTTCTGTAAATAGATGACCTTAATTAACTTGTTAGAGACCACACTCCCTTCATTGAACTGTAATTTTGGTGGGACACTTATATGAGGTGCTGATTATAATATTAGCATGATATGGGTGGAAAATGGCCTAAATTAGGTCAACCAAAATCTCTCTCAGGAATATGAATCCTGAATATAATGAACGAACAGAAAACACTTTATTCATTCTGTGACAGTGGAAACCTGATGTTCTTTTCATTTTTTAAAAATTCCTAGCTCTTATAATTTACCTTATTTCTGTCTTTCTTGAAGCCTGGTGGTTCTATTTTTTTCATTCTTTCCATAAGCTGCCTCATGTATTGCAAAAAAAAAAAAAAAAAAAAAAATTGACCCAAGTTACCCATAGATGGTTTCTATTGCTTCTAACCAAATTTCCACAACTGACACAAAGACTGATAGCAAAGCTCATATGGGATGAAGCAAGTGCTAAAAGAAAAGAAAAATTGAGTACCAAAAGGGAGAAAAAAACCCAATATATTATGGGAAGAATAGAGGAGGGAGAGCTAGCTCATGTTTGCTTAAAAATAAGTTTTATGGAGGAAGGAAAAGAACGGATGGAATTTTCAGAGAAGTTGATGGGGATCAGCGCCTGTTTAAGAGGAGAAAGCAGCATTGGCAAAGGGATCAAGGGAAGACAAGTTCAAAATGCGATTGGGGGTTAGGAACAACCTCAGTTCACAATTACAGAAAGAAATGGGAGACAACCTTGGAAAGAACAATTTGATCGTTTCTAAAATAAATGTTTATTGTGGTTCTGTGATGTAATGGTGAATAAGACAGACATGTTCCATGCCTTTAGGAAATTTACATTACTTTAGAGGAGAGAGACAAACTAACAAAAGTATTCTCCGAAGAGCAAATAAAACACTTTAAAAATGCAAGAAGTTCTGTGAAGGAAACAAGGGACTAAAATACAGAGACTAAGAGCATGGATGGGAAGTAGGTTGAGGGAGGGCTGGAGGAAGGATGTAATATTTTAGATAAGAATTGAATTATAGGAAAGTTGGAGGAATGGAATATTCCCAGACTAAGAAACAGAAAATATTGTGTTGGCCAAAAAGTTTGTTCGGGTTTTTCTATAACATCATACGGGCAAAACCCTAACGAACTTTTTGGCTAACCCAATATGAATGTCCTAGGGAGAGAAGACTTTGACTTGTTCTCAGACTGATAGAAGATGACTTCAGTCAGGTGAGCAAAGGAGACTGTAGCATAGGACAGTGCCGGAGAAACAGTCAGGGGTCAGATCCTATAGGTTTCTTATGTCTCACAGAGGGGCTTGGAACTTACTTCAAATTTATGAGTAAGCTATTTACAGTTAATAAAGATCAACATAATGGCTATGAAGAGAGAGGAATTAGCCCTGAATGATGAATTACATTTCGGTAATAAAGAAATGTGAGAAATTAAGAAGGGCATATCATGATGGCATAAATGAGAGATTTAAATATGAGCATGAGGTAGTTTATTTTTTTTATTCAATACATGATTTAGAACTACTAAAAGTATTTATCATAGTGACAACTACCTTCCATAATAATATTATCCATAAAACATATTTCCACTTCTAATCTGCTATAGTGTTTATACTTCCTACTGTGTAATTTAGCACTTAATTACATTCTGACTAGATCTGTATGTTTTACATTATTTTGTTTCCCAACTAGATTGAAAACACCTTGAGGGCAAGGCCTGTGCCATATATTTTTTGTATTTTTCACATTCTCTAGCTTATATATGATACGAATATGAATTAGTAATAATATTAAATCCATATTTAATGCTTACTTTTTTCTAGGCACTCTGTAAGGGCTTTAAACGTATAAGTTAGTTTAATTCTCATTCCAAATCTATAAAGAAGGGCCTGTTATTATTTTACAGATGAAAAACAAAACTAAATTTACCATGATTAAGTCCCTCGTACATTTGTTACTAATTGACTGGTTGACTTACAATGTTTTAGAGATGGAAAAAAAAAATATCTGGTTGAGATAGGTTATTTATTGGTCAGAATATTTTTAAAAATACATGTGAACAACATTTTTACAGTATTAAACCACTTCCTGGTCCTATGAGAATCAACTGTGAATCTGTTCATTGTGATAGAATCCCACAAAGTTTCCTCTATCTGCATTTGCTAGCTATTTCTGACAATATGTGTCATTTGAATGGAAGGGTTTATTTAATACAGAGACACTGTCTCACTTACACTCTCTTTCACTTAATTAAGCTAAACCATATTTTTCCCACCACTAAATCAAAAAAATGACTACAGAGTCTACAAAAGATGTGACTGGTTCATTTTGTCTAGATCCTAAGCATTTCTAACATTTAAATAGATATGCAGAAATACCTATCAAATAATGATTGTGACACAGATTATGACTGTCGTCCAATTATCTCAACAGATACAGATGCCATAAAATTTAAAAGAGAAAAGAGACAGTGATATGAAGGGGAAAAAATAACAAACACACACTAATGGTAATTAGAAGCAAACATAAAGGCTGTCAGAGAAAATTACTGTTGGGTTCACTATGGGGGGACACAAAAAGGAAAACAAAAATAAAAATAATTTAGAGTCTACCTTGAGGCATGCAAGTATAAAAAACAGTGGAGGGATTTTAATTGGGCAAAAGTACTCTAAATATTTGCTTAAAACTATTTCTCTCCTTAAGACACAACAACAGTGATGACATACTTGACATTTGCTCACAATCCATTTTCCTCATCCAAGGTTTAAATTTTGTAAACAGGCAATTCCAGTTTCTATTTTGGTTCACATTCTGAATGCAAATAAATATGGCCCACATCCCCTTAGGAAGAGAGCATTTAAATTATAAGTGAAAGATGGCATTAAAATAAATATCAACATACCAATCTGTATAAAAAATCAGACAGATCAGATATTTGGCAGTAGGAGTAGTGAAGATGAAGAATAAGAAGGAGATGGAGAAGGAAGAGGGGAAGAAGAGGAAGTATACCACCACGCGTGCGCTCAGGCCTTAATCCTTTTGGAAATGTTTAGATTTGCCCAGGAATAACCATTCTCTGGCCATGTTTAAGATCTCTTCCACCCACACCCTCGCCCCCAGACCTACTCTAGTTTGGTGAAGAGTTTTTGGCTTACAGAAAATTGTGTCATTCAGAAATATTAGGATTGCAACAGGCTGATTAATAACTGTGTTGAAAAGCTAAATTTTGGTGATAGACCATGTAAATCTCTCTCATATGAGATGTCATCTCTGCAGCCTGTAGGGTTGATAGAGTTTAGCTCTTAGTTTCAGCTGAATTTCTTTAGGAGCTCTGGCTATACAGGGCAACAAGGAAATGCCATTAGTGGCATTCATATTTTCTTAATGGACAGGCAGAAACTTGGAATAGGAAAACTCTGCAAATCGTCACTGGCTCTTTGGGTAAAGTAGGAAAAGGGGCATAATAACATGTGAATGAAAACGCTTCTAAAATATTATTTAAATGCAGTCTTCAATTCTTCAAGAATTTAGAGAATTAGTCACTTGTTGCCTCAAGGTAGAGAATTAGTCACTTGTTGCCTCATTTAGTACTCAAAATTCACTTTAGCTTAAAGCATTCTAATAAATATAAAAGATCCTGGAAATATATAAAAATAACATTCTGTAAACATCATACGGCTTCACAATTTGGGCTCAATTTATACATATTACATGTTTTTCTTATATGTGTTACAAAAATATTCTCTTTATTTTTAACCTTTTACTTCTCTTTAGTTATACATATTTTTTTCAAAACACAAGCTCTTCTTTTAAGGGAACAGCTATCCAAATGTCATGGAACACTAGTGTTCAGTAAGCATAATTTTAAAAAATCGTAACTTAAGATTTTTCTTCTTCTCTGAATACAACACTTATACGCAGAAATTTGGTCAGAGAAGTAAGGCCTCATAAGACATGAAGGCATTAGTCTAGAAGCTGAAGATTAAATGTAAAGGGAAACTGTTCTAAGTGAGGCCACAAAAAGAGAGCCCTTAAACATTCTGGAACTTTCTGAAAACCAGCCACTCTTCCCACAAATGGTTCTATCTCAAACTTTGCAGAGCTTGTCTATTCCTAACTCTGTCTTGATAGCTTATAATAAAGTCAGTAAACTGTGTGCCAGTAGTACAGCCCCGGGAACACGGCTGTCTGGGCTCTAAACCACACTCTGCCTCCTAGTAGCTTTTTGACCTTTGACAAGTAACTGAACCTCCCTATACCTCAGTTTCTTCATCTGTAAAATGGGAATAATTCTAATGCCTCCGTCACAATCTTGTTAGGTTAGTTAGTATTTGTAAAGGTGTTAGAAACATGACTAGAGCATAGTAATGCTACATAAGTGTTTAATAAATAAATATATGACACTAAAAATTTTATTGTCAGTAAGTATCAATTAGGCACCTATGCTATTCCAAGTCATGGTACATATGATGGACCAGGCAGAATAGCTCACGTCTTTGGATTGTTGACCTTACATTCTAGAGAAAATAAAAGAAATAGGCATGTAAACAAATAAGCAAGATATTGTCTGATGGAGCTAAGTGCTGTAAAGAAATGAGTGTTAAGAGACAGTGATAGAGAAGTTCTGAATTGGGAAGTCTCTTCTGGGATCTGGGGTTGGAGACAAGAAGGCAGACCAGGCTTAAAAAACAAAAACTCTAAGAACTCAGTGACTGGAATCCTTGCCCTAATCCTGGACAGAAAAGACGCCTGGGCATGGAGCACAGAGAAGGAGGGGAGAGGCAAGATAATGTCAGAGAAACAGGCAGGGGTTCCATTAGCCAGGGCTTGGAATTTGAATTTTATTTTAAGTGAAATGGAAAACAACTGCAGGATTTAAAACTGAGACTCGTATTGATCTAATTTAACTACTAATAACTTCTTTGTTCCTAAATGCTGACTGAAATTCAGGGCCCATTTATTTGACATTTTTTGCATTGGCTTGGTGTTTTGACCCTAAATTGTACCTTGTTTTTTAGCTGACAAACATAGAAGATACTTGCTGGAAGGTTTATTTATATCTGTCACTAACATATTTTACTTCCTAATTGCTTGGTAGCCACGTTCATCTAGTTACACTTAAATCTAGTTATACTTTTTCTCTCACTATACTTCACTCATTCAAATTTTGGGTAATAATTCCTCTTTAGTTGTTTGCCATTAACCCTGAGCAGGACCAGCTATATGCATAAGCTATAGACAGCTACCTACATTTTTATAATGTTTTGGGGGGGGGGCAGAGGGGGAAATAGACAACTTTTACATGATAAAAGCCTTCTTTATTACTAGTCTATTGTGGTACCTAAAATTTTTAACATTAGATTTATTGCACTGGGTCGCAGAGGTTAACTGTCAGAGTAAATAATGCATATTTTACTGAGGAGACAGAAAAATATTATCAGAGGTTAGGGGTCTGAGAAAATGATATAGGGAACACAGGAGACTACACAGAATAGGACTTCTAGGCCACTGGCCACAGTCCCTTAAGAAGGGTTTATCTATCGGATATATGTTTTGGTACCTGCCTTGATCTACACAAGATTTGAACCTATAAGTGGACGTTCAAACTTCTTGCAATTAAAATTATTTTCCAATATTTATGAACCCAACATAGGAGCACCTCAATACTTAATGCAAACGCTAACAGTCATAAAAGGGGAAATCGACACTTAACACAATCATAGCAGGGGACTTTAACACCTCACTTTCACCAATGGAGAGATCATCCAAAATGAAAATAAATAAGGAAACACAAGCTTTAAATGATACATTAAACAAGATGGAGTTAATTGATATTTAGAGGACATTCCATCCAAAAACAATAGAATACACTTTCTTCTAAAGTGCTCATGGCACATTCTCCAGGATAGATCATAACTTGGGTCACAAATCAAACCGTGGTAAGTTTAAGAAAACTGAAATCATATCAAGTATTTTTTCCAACCACAACACTATGAGACTAGATATCAATTACAGGAAAAAATTTGTAAAAAATACAAACACATGGAGGCTAAACAATACACTACTAAATAATCAAGAGATCACTGAAGAAATCAAAGAGGAAATAAAAAACTACGTAGAACAAATGACAATGAAAACACGACTACCCAAAACCTATGGGATGCAGCAAAAGCAGTTCTAAGAAGGAAGTCTATAGCAATACAATTCGACCTCAAGAAACAAGAAACATCTCAAATAAACAACCTAACCCTACACCTAAAGCAATTAGAGAAAGAATTAAAAAACCCAAAGTTAACAGAAGGAAAGAAATTATAAAGATCAGATCAGAAATGAAGGAAAAAGAAATGAAGGAAACAATAGCTAAGATCAATAAAACTAAAAGCTGGTTTTTTGAGAGGATAAATAAAAAAGATAAACCACTAGCCAGACTCATCAAGATAAAGAGGGAGAAGACTCAAATCAACAGAATTAGAAATGCAAAAGGAGAAGTAACAACTGACACTGCTGAAATACAAAGGATCATGAGAGATTACTAAACGCAACTATATGCAAAGAAAATGGACAACCTGGAAAAAATGGACAAATTATGATAAAAGCACAACCTCCTGAGACTGAACCAAGAAGAAACAGAAAATATAAACAGACCAATCACAAGCACTGAAATTGAGACTGTGATTAAAAATATTCCAACAAACAAAAGCCCAGGACCAGATGGCTTCACAGGGGAATTCTATCAAACATTTAGAGAAGAGCTAACACCCATCCTTCTCAAACTCTTCCAAAATATAGCAGAGGGAGGAACACTCCCAAACTCATTCTACGTGGCTACAAACATCCTGATACCAAAACGAGACAAAGATGTCACAAAGAAAGAAAACTACAGGCCAATATCACCGATGAACATAGATGCAAAAATCCTCAACAAAATACTAGCAAACAGAATCCAACAGAACATTAAAAGGATCATACACCACGATCAAGTGGGGTTTATCCCAGGAATGCAAGGATTCTTCAATATATGCAAATCAACCAATGTGATACACCATATTAACAAACTGAAGGTGAAAAACCCTAATGATCATCCCAATAGATGCAGAAAAAGCTTTTGGCAAAATTCAACACCAATTTATGATAAAAACCCTCCAGAAAGTAGGCATAGAGGGAACTTACCTCAACATAATAAAGTCTGTATATGACAAACCCACAGCCAATATCATTCTCAATGGTAAAACAACTGAAACCATTTCCACTAAGATCAGGAACAAGACAAGGTTGCCCACTCTCACCACTATTATTCAAAATAGTTTTGGAAGTTTTAGCCACAGCAATCAGTGAAGAAAAAGAAGTAAAAGGAATCCAAATCGGAAAAGAAGTAAAACTGTCACTGTTTGCAGATAACATGATACTATACATAAAGAATCCCAAAGATGCTACCAGAAAACTACTAGAGCTAATCAATGAATTTGGTAAAGTAGCAGGATAAAAAATTAATGCACAGAAATCTCTTGCAGTCCTATACACTAATGATGAGAAATCTGAAAGAGAAATTAAGGAAACACTCTCATTTACCACTGTAACAAAAAGAATAAAATACCTAGGAATAAACCTACCTAAAGAGACAAAGACCTGTATGCTGAAAACTACAAGACACTGATGAAAGAAATTAAAGATGATACAAACAGATGGAAAGATATACCACGTTCTTGGATGGAAGAATTAACATTGTGAAAATGACTATACTACCAAAAGCAAGCTACAGATTGAACGCAATCTTTATAAAACTACCAGTGACATTTTTCACAGAACTAGAACAGAAAATTTCACAATTTGTATAGAAACACAAAAGACCCCAAACAGCCAAAGCAATCTTGAGAAAGAGAAACATAGCTGGAGGAATCAGGCTTCCTGACTTCAGACTATACTACAAACTACATTAATCAAGACAATATGGTACTGGCACAAAAAACAGAAATATAGATCAATGGAACAGGATAGAAAGCTCAGAGATAAGCCCACACACATATGGTCACCTTATCTTTGATAAAGGAGGCAAGAATATACAATGGAGAAAAGACAGCCTTTTCAGTAAGTGGTGTTGGGAAAACTGGACTGCTCCATGTAAAAGAATGAAATTAGAACACTCCCTAACACCATACACAAAAATAAATTCAAAATGGATTAATGACCTAAATGTAAGACCAGAAACTATCAAACTCTTAGAGGAAAACATAGGCAGAACACTCTATGACATACATCACAGCAAGATCCTTTTTGACCCACCTCCTAGAAAAATGGAAATAAAAACAAAAATAAACAATGGGACCTAATGAAACTTAAAAGCTTTTGCACAGCAAAGGAAACCATAAACAAGGTGAAAAGACAACCCTCAGAATGGGAGAAAATATTTGAAAACGAAGCAACTGACAAAAGCTTAATCTCCAAAATATAAAGGCAGCTCATGCAGCTCAAGATCAAAAAAAGAAACAAACCAATCCAAAAATCGGCAGAAGATCTTAACTGACATTTCTTCAAAGAAGATATACAGATTGCCAACAAACACATGAAGGGATGCTCAACTTCACGAATCATTAAAGAAATGCAAATCAAAACTGCAATGAGGTATCACCTCACACCAGTCAGAATGGCCATCATCAAAAATCTACAAACAGTAAATGCTGGAGAGGGTGTGGAGGAAAGGGAACCCTCTTGTAATTTTGGTGGGAATGTAAATTGATATAGCCACTATGGAGGTTCCTTAAAAAAATAAAAATAGAACTACCATACGACCCAGCAATCCCACTACTGGGCATATACCCTGAGAAAACCACAATTCAAAAAGAGTCATGTACCACAATGTTCACTGCAGCTCTATTTACTATAGACAGGACATGGAAGTAACCTAAGTGTCCATCGACAGATGAATGGATAAAGAAGATGTGGCACATATATACAATGGAATATTATTCAGCCACAAAACGAAACGAAATTGAGTTATTTGTAGTGAGGTGGAGGGACCTAGAGTCTGTCATACAGAGTGAAGTAAGTCAGAAAGAGAAAAACAAATACTGTATACTAACGCATATATATGGAATATGCAAAAAAAAAAAAAAAGTTCTGATGAACCTAGAGGCAGAACAGGAATAAAGACGCAGATGTAGAGAATGGACTTGAGGACACAGGGATGGGGCAGGGTAAGCTGGAACGAAGTGAGAGAGTGGCATGGACATATATACACTACCAAATGTAAAATAGATAGCTAGTGGGAAGCAGCCACATAGCACAGGGAGATCAGCTTGGTGCTTTGTGTCCACCTAGAGGGGTGGGATAGGGAGGGTGAGAGGGAGACTCAAGAGGGAGGAGATATGGGGATGTGTGTATGTATATAGCTCATTCACTTTGTTGTAAATCAGAAACTGACACACTATTGTGAAGCAATTACACTCCAATAAAGATGTTAAAATAAATTAAAATTAATAATAAATAAAATTATTTTCCAAACCATTAATTACACAATTCTATTTTCCCTGTCTCATTTTAGATGCACTCTACTAATTTCTACTAGTGCCACTCTTATTTTCTAAATTTCTAAAAACTGTTCAACTTTTAAAATACTGTCTTGGAATTACAAAAGAGAGGCATATGACATTAGAAAGCCACAGAGTCACACTCTTTGAAACTGAGACTTAAGAGAGAAAAAAAAAATTCAATTTAAACAAATAGCTGTTGTGCAACGTACTGTGATAAGCAACGTGAGGAACATTGAGACAGGGTGTCTTCTCTCCAGGAGCTAATAATGAAATTACTTTTAGACTCAATGTCTTCATTTCATTTGACTCTCTGACTTTGTAAACATTTGCTGCTTGCGTGCTTAGGTGTCTTTAAAGTTTTGGGCATAGTCTGCTGGTCGGTTGAGGTTTTAATCATAATATTCAAATATGTAGTATTTAAATCTAGGCTAATTCTGTTTCTCCAGTACAACCAGGTAGTAGAAACCACATTTTGCATAAAAATCCATTTAAAGATTCAATAAAGCACTAAATTGTGAATATGTTAGACTTTTAAACGTAAAACCAAGTATTTTTTTTCAAAAATGGGTTGAAATTAGCATTTAAAAAATGTAATTACTGTGATCTTTTCAGAATGTTTTCCTCCAAACTCTGCATCTTCAAATTCAATAATTACTATTATTTCATTTGCTCTGTGAATGGGTTTTTCCTTAATTTTTAAAAATCCTGTGCCACTTGCATGCCCATTTTGGAAAAGCTATGTTGGTTAAACATTAATATTGTTCTTTGGTATGTTCCAATTCTAAAAAGAAATTAGTGGACTTGTTTTTGGCATCCAGGAGCTTCCCTACTTAGATGAGTGAGCTGATTAACTGCACTCATGTGTTAGCCTTTTGACGTATGTGATTTGTTACAGTCTCATGACTTTCATTACTTTGATCTCTTTTTTATTCTTTTCAGTTTTTATAATAAAGACACTTATTTCTTTAAACTCAAACCATAGAATTATGTGTATGTATAGTGTTAGTTTTCCTGAGTCTATGTTAAATTAAATATTGACTTTGAAAGCCCTATATCATTTCTTATTTACCATTCTCAATCTGTGGAATTTATTAAAAAATTGACAAGAATGCCCTGTGGTAAAATCCCCACAGGTGTCAAATTGGATGACCCAACCAAGCCAATTACAAAATTGACAAATCTATAGTTACTTCGATAAAAATGACACAATTTGATTTTAACAGGGACCGATATTTTTTAAGGACACTTTGAGAGACATTTTCTTTGAAGAAATAATTTTCTTCAATTTTAGAAAACTATGAGTTTTTTTTTTTCTTTTTAGAAAATTGCTTTCTTGTGAGGCTTGTTAGCCTTTCTGTTCTTTCTGACTTTTTCCAGAAGTTGATTTCTCTTTCTTCTGCACTTTAGAAAATATTGGGAGAGAATTTCAAGTATTTAAAAAAATATTTTTAGCAGATTTACCTTTTGTGATTAAGTGTCAGTCAGTTCAAGGGGGCACCCTGAGCTTTCTCACATCTTTTGTCAGTGGAACAAATTTTCATTCCTAAAGAACAATTGTTCACGTTACAAAAATAAGTCTCCTATGTAGGTGCCCTTGCTGATAGCCTCCAGAGAAAGGATAAAAAATAAATGATCCTATAGACTGATTAATCTACCCTCTCCCCTCATCAAATCTAGGGCTCCCTGGAAGGTTGTAATGAAGGGTTCTTCAGGGAAAAATGCTCTGCAGTTTTCCAAACAGTTTTTAAACTTCTACCATAGGACTGTTTTCTAATTTAGCTTCTGTAAGCAGAGGTCTATAAGAACAAGAAGTCAAATGAAGTAAAGTACTCTTAAAGGTAATGTTATAAATATTTGCTACCATTCTTAAATACCCACAATTTTAAGAATATCAATACCCTCAGTTAAAAGAAAGGGGGAAAAAACTTGTTACTTTCAATTCTACATAATTATCAAACAAAAACTCTCTTTCCCTCTATCGCTCAATCTATCTGTTCACACATATATATAGTTAACAAAGTTACTCAAGCCTAGCTGCACAATAGAATCACTTGGGGAACTTCTAAAACTTACCACTGGGAGTTCCAGCCCCAGAGAATCTGCTTCAATTGTGCCACACCTGCAAGTAGGCATTGGCACGTGTCACCTCAGAGTCATCTCCAGATGACTCTAAGGTGCAGCCATGATTAACAAATACTGGGTTAGACTGACACCTCTTCCTTCAAATGTACACTTGAAAACAACCGAGAGGTAAAACTGTTAGGAAGAATTTTCCTTTCCGATGAAAACGAGACTTGTCTGGGGATGACTGTGTGTCCTTCACTGGTATTTATTTTTTCTAGATAGGCAATCACTCACCCCACGTTTTTATTATTAGTCTTAGCATCATTATTAGTAGTAGTATCATTGCTTCTGGAACTCAGCTTTCAATTAAGCAATAGATTGGCAGATACATCCAGATCCTTTGCTCTACAAAAAATCCCCCCCCCGAAAAAATTATTTTAAAACTTCATCCCTGACGTCAGTGTACTTTCCCAGTTTGCTATGAAGACACACAGGCTAAGGAATGCAGATGACAAGGAGAAAGGGACTGGCTTTGTCCACTGTTGCATTTGTAATGTTGAGGATTAAAAATACCAAAAACCCAACTGCCACTTCTAAGATGTCTGGAGGAAAAGCAGGGTCCTGTGCACGCACCCCACACACAGCACCACCAAGCCACCTCTCTGGCCCAACCTACGGATCTGTCCCAAACTACAGATCTGCCCCAACCTACGGATCTGCCCCAACCTACGGATCTGCCCCCACCTACGGATCTGCCCCAACCTACGGCTCTGCCCCCACCCTCACCCCATTTAAAGAACCAGCTCGCCCACCCTCAAGGAGCAAGCAAGGGAACGTGTTACTTGTTTTCACTCCCTCATGCTTTAGCACGAGTCCCAATAAAGCCTTGCCTGAATTTCTCCTCTGTCCTCTTATCAATTTCTGTTGACTAAAGAGTCCAAGAACCTGGGTCGGTAACCAGATCACAAGTAGATACAGGTGACGTCTGTTAAGTACTGTGCTCTATCATTGAAGACATTGTAGTCTTAAACTCTTTTGACATTGGATAGGCAAAAAACTTTATGTCCCTCCCACTCCTGCCTTCCAGTTCACTGAATACTCAGTGATCAGGAACTTGGGATAGCAGAGTCTGTGTTAGGTAGTGTGTCTTTTACAGTAGAGAAGGAGTGTTTTGCAATGAAGTGTCACCATACCAGTAATTGGCAGGGAGGTGTGGTTACACCTGTGTTAACAATAGAGTTTGGTATAACCTGTGGTTATATCGTTGAATAGCAGTGCCTATATGACTCAAAATTTTGTTATAATAAAATGAGTAAGAGCCTTGACTCTGGAATCAGACTCCCTAGGTTCTAGGATTTCCTATTTGTGTATGCTCAGACTAATAATTTAATCTTTAAGCCTCGGTTTTTCCTATCCCTAAACCGGGAATAATAATAGTACCTATTTCAGATGTTTTTTTGTAAAATTACATTCTGGAATCTATATCAAGTGCTTAATAGTATACCTGGTATATGTGAGTCCTCAAGAAAATGCTAGTTTATAGTTGTTATTGTTTTGTTGCTGTTGAATGATTATTATTATGTATTACTACAAGTAACGTAAATATGCCTCACAGAGTACCCTGGGATACACAAGTGACAAAATAAATTGCAAGTAATGAAACTTAACTAACAGAATCATCATTTAAAAAGCTATAATGGTAGAAAATCATGCTCAAGCTAACACAATGTTGAAGATGCATAAATGACAAAATGTTCTTTATAAAAATGGGAACACTGATTATTCTCACCATCTACCATTATAAAATGACAGTATCATCTTTGGCAATATTGGCAAAACTTGAGTGGTAGTCAGACTGCTCAAGAAAATTAAATTAGAAATGCTAATGTTAGCTTTTATACGTTGTACTTTAGTAATTAAGAGTAATTCCATGAGCAAGTACTGATGAGGGACACTTAACTATCACGTTATCAGAAGATGATGGAGTTTTTATAGAGAATATTTTGTAGTCCACATCCAAATACTAGATCCAGTGGAGGACATTTCAAGGTATCTTAAAAGGAACATTTATTATTAAATCTAATACATGATTTTAACTTTTTGAAGGATCAAAACTAAAACCAAGGGAAAAAAGTCTTATTCAATCAAGTTCACATTAGGAGCACTCTCAAAGCCCACCAAAAATCTAAAAATGTTACTTCAATAAACAGTTTCTAGAATGGAATATTCCACACATCCAGAGTCTGTTTAAATATTGAACAGTGATTATGCCATACTCGGAGAGACTGAGACACACACAGAGTGACTGGTCCAGCTGGTGCAAGGGGCAGAGAAAGACCGCTCCTGTTGGTTGACAAGGCAAGAGCTTGAGGATAAATAGTGTCTGCAGATTGAAATGGGCCATGGCATTGGTTGCAAGTGTGAAAAATTAGAGAATAGAGGGGGAGGTAGCAGAATGGATTTGACTAAGCTGGGTATATCTGCATTTAGAGGGGAATGGTTGAGGTTCGGTGGAGGGCTATTCGAACAGAGAGCACAAAAGATGAAAACGAGGTTGGCATCGGAACATATAGAGGCCTTCACTGTGGCTGCAGGGACTGTGCCATAGATAGTCCTTGGTTAAAGATGACAGTGATTTGAGTTTGAGTCCTTAAGTACATTACCTATAATACCAAGAAACCTGGACCATCATATGGTAGGTATGCAATAAGTAATTGGTGAATGGAAGAATAAATAATGAATGAAGAAGGAAGTTATAAAAAAAAAAGCATCATGGAGAAAGGAAAACTGAAATGGGCAAGATTCAAATTGATCCAAAGGAGGTAGAAAAAGGACACTATAAATAAGGAGAAATATATACACAAAAACATTTATACAAATGTTTAGAAACAATAATTTTTATCCCATATTCAGGTGGTAGATTTCACCAAAGGGTTTCCTTGATACTGTCAAATAATTCTGCAATAGCATTTGATTAGAAGCAGTGTGTTTTAAAGTGCTTCAAAAGTAATGTGTATGATTTAAGTGAATAGATCTTTACGAGCCATAATTGACTTCTGAGGGAAGGAAAAAATGATATCAAAAACCTTACTTATTTAGGCATAATATTTGACTCAGGTTTTGTAGTGATCCAGATGAAACAAACAGCATGGGGAGCACAGTTTATGAATTTTCATTACGCTTCGATACACTATGAATAAAGCTTTCTCTCTGGTAGATTCTGCATGTCCTATCTATCAATACCAGCCTTCCAACATTAATGTCAACAACAATAAAACAGTGATGATAATTTCACAACTGTTTGTAAACAGATCATAAGCTTTTATTTGGTAATAAATTACACAGATGGTCTGTGACTCTCTTAATATGTGCAATGTGTGTGTGTGTGTGTGTGTGTGTGTGTGTGTGTGTGTGTGTGTGTTTTCCAGGAATCAGGATAAGAATTAAGAAATTCATCCTAAATGCCAATGTTTTGCTCACCACTTAAAAAATGCAGAAGAAAATCCATTATATAAAGATGTAAGTAGGAAACTTGTCCTTCTGAGAGGACAAGTGAAAATGTCTGATGTTTTAAATTCCCAAGTAATTGAATGGTTCCAACTACAGATGTTTAAGGAGAGAGGTTAGCTTGATGCCTGGCACTTCTACATGATTCTATTTCACTTCTCACTGTATGATAAAAGACCAATTTTAACTCAGTTAAATGCACAAAATGGGAAATTCATTTCACCTCAGCCAATTCATTTCCTTCAACGGAAACACCTTTATTATAATTTTTTGTTGTTCCTGTTGGGATCAAACTGAATTCTTAAGGGGATCAATTAATTCTACAGAGAATTGTGATATTGGGGATAAGACCTCAGAATATGCAATCAAAACTTGCAATAACATGATTAAAATAAAATAACCTATTTTTATTTGAAATTATATACTACATAGGAGGATTCCAAGTTGCAAATCATCAGTGCTTCAAAATTTTATCTGAAAATAGATTACTAGGAGTTAGGATAAAACTGGATCTACTGAAGTAAATTATAAAGAGTGTTTAGCTTGCCAGGCACATCCCCCAAATTTAACTTACAATATAAGTGATATATGATTTTTGTGAAGAAAGTACAACATAATCCTGATGTTACCCTAGAAACAGACATTTTAAAAAAGAAATTAGTTTTTTATTCATTTTGATTTTGATTGCTTGAGGAAACATAGGTTCAGTTAGATAAATAAGAAGTATCCAAGGATTTCTGTGGCTGCTCTAAAGAAAAATTGAGCGGCCTTTTCTAAGTTCCTGTTATGTGTCCAAAATATTGTGCTAGGCAATTTACATATGGTGCCTAAATTAGGCTTCAGATTAACTCCAAGGGTTATAAATTTTATCTCATTACAAAGATGAGAAAATGAGATATGCTAAAGTTAAGTAATTTCCTTAAGTCAAATAGATCTTAAGTGGTCTATACAGAATTTTAAATCAGGTCTGTCCATGTTGTATTTTCTAGACTGAAATTTTTAGGTTTTTAGAGGTTTAGGATTCTGGATATTTACAATGACTAAATTCAGTTCAAAACATAACTTTCCTCTTTCATGATAGTGGATCAGAAACACTAACAGAGGTCAATAAAGAAGGAGCACAGTATCCTAAACTATCAAAGGAAGATCTGCCAGCATTATTTTTATCATCATCTTCGTTGTCATCTGTCACTATCAAGGCCTTGCTATGTGTGAGACACTGCACAATGCTCCTTACATGTATATTATTTAATCCTATAAATAATACTATGAAGTATATCCAGCTATTATTCCTATTCTACAGATAAAGAAACTAAGACCCTTTGCACTTCAGTAATTGTTATCTCTTTACCCAGATAGGCTGACATCAGAACCCATTTTATCAACTGCTATGTTAAAATGCCTTTCTACCAACATCCATATGGATGTACTATATATTTAAGTTCTATTTCTTGAATCCTTTATTAGTATTTAAAGACTTTCACCCTAGGTCTAATAATTGAATTTGTCAAGTTTACTAAGTCCCTTGGATTTACTCCCTCCTATTATAATCTCACACTTGGGACTTCCTTTCTAGGGAGCAAGTTTGTTTATACACTCACCTAGTCTTTCACTGGAAGTCCGAACCATGACCTAGTTTCAGACAGTACGTATTTCTTTACTGGAAGCTCCTACTGGTTGTTTTCAAACAGATGGCTGATAGAACAATCTAATCAAGACCAAAGTCATATTTTTGTCTCTGAAGTAGATACAGAGAGAAGAAGGAAAAAAATAAAAGATCAAGGAAAGGGTCACTTGCACTTTGAGGCAAGAACTTTGAATATAGAGTTACAAAACAAATCTGGGCTCAAGTTCTAATTTTATGACATTGTCAAACTGGTATTTCTGTACCTTAGTTTTCTCATTTGTAAGAAATAAATGTAAGGTTATGCTGTATTTCACTGATTCTAAGATGTATTTTTTCTCCACATTTAGCATCTATGAAATAAGAACATATCTTACAATAAATTATGTGGCAGAGTTTAATTATAAAAATATTTTCTCAGTGGCACCTAAAATAATGTGTCTTAAAATTGATGGTGACTTAGATTTGAGAAAATATAATAAGACCCTTACCAATCATTATATTCATTTTGTTTGGCTCCCTAACATCTAATCTACTCAGATACTTTTGTCTAAACAAATGATTGTATTCCCATTTTCTTGACAAAGATGTAACTGGGAAACTTCAGGGTAAGCTTTCTGCCCTGCTAGGAAAGGCAGAAAAACATCTTTCTGAACTTCGTCATGTAACTTCTAAAACAGCTACAGCTATTTCCTTTCCAGCTTGAGGTTAAAAACATTAGCAGAGAAGAACAGAACCACAAGAAATGCTAAAAGCAGAGGGAGGAGCCATGATTCATCATGCCCAGAGCACTGCACTTCCTGTTACATATGACATTTTCTTCTTACTAAAAAAATACAGATCATGCGTAACCAGTGTTGTACGTTGGGGAAAGGGTTCAACATTACGCTATTGAACCACTAGGTACTGATAAAGTTCCATTTTGAGCCACTTTCTTTTGTCAGTAAAATAGAGAAAAGTGTATAGAAATCATATTTATATTTTATGTTCATCATATTTGAAATAGAAACAAAATTAGAAAAATAGGTAACAGGGCCAAAGTTTAAAATGATTCTAATATTATGTTAAAAAAAAAAAAAAAAAGCAAGAGTTCTAGAGTTAGATTGCCTGGGTTTGTAATTTGGGCTCAATTCTGCCAGCCTCAGTTTTGGCATCTACATAAGAGGATAATACTGATAATTCTTATGTTTTTTCTTGTGAGAATCTAGTGAGTTAAGACATGTGACATATGTAGCAAAATGTCTGGCTCATATTAACTGCTCATAAATGCTATTACTACTATTAAACCAATGAAATATAATTTATTTTTATTCTGCATTATTTACAATTAGTTCCATAATTTTTAGAACAATCTAATATATTAAAGAAAAGTTTCAGATTTAGTTGGTAGCAATAAAATATGCTGTTAATGAGTTCCAAGGAGATATTGAGGAAAAAAGAAATGCTGAATCTCTGTATTCCTGAAACCACAAGAATAATATGAGCCATGAACACATTTGGGGTTTTATTAAATAAAGAAGATGGTCTTATACAGATGGCCAACAGGCACATGAAAAGATACTTCATGTCACTAGTTATTAGAGAAATGCAAATCAAAATTACAGTGAGGTGTAACCTCACACTGGTCAGAATGGCCATCATCAAAAAGTCTACAAAAAATAAATGGTGTACATTTACAGTATCCTAATTTCTACACAGGCCAGCCCTATTCACTATGGGAGGATGTTGCACAAGGCTGGATGTTTACAGTTATCTTCTGTTATACTTTCTGACCTCAAATTAAAATGTATATTTTACAATAAAACAATATTTGAAATAGGGACGGCTCCATAGAATTTGAGGTATGTCTTTCCTACTATAGTACTAACGACTTTTTAAAGCTATACTTCTCAACTTAATCTACTCTATTGAAGGCATCCTTTTGAATATTATATTTGTTACACCCATCATAAAGGGATCTCATGCTATTAATCCCACATTTCTAAGGAATTTCACAATTTTTTTTTTTTTTCGGATGGCGACTGAGATGTGAAGGGAATTATTAACTACTGAGGATTTCTTTAATTGGACAAGAAAACAAGGTTACTTAAAATAGTTGTTTCTAAATTTCAATGCTCTAAGAAAACCAATTATTTATTTATTTATTTATTTTTAGAAAACCAATTATTTAGCAGGATTTTATGTATATATTTTCCCCTGTGGTTTGCAAGCTGAAAAGGTGCTGACATTTGTATTTTGTACTGTGGACTCTTAAATGGTACTTGAATTTAGTTTAGAGTAACTGCATACACAGAATTAAAAGTAACTATGGTACAGACAATGTATGTTCTTAAGTTTTCTTCTCGCTCTTATAGCAGGTGAACATATGAACATATTAAGGACATATTGCACATACATACTGATCAGAACTATAGAATATCTCTCTCCTCTGTTCTCACATTATTTCTTATATATCTTTCAGGACTCACCACATCATCTCCTCCATTACCTCTCAATTTTTTGTTCCACCTCTATGCTCACAGAGCATTTGTGTTCTCACTCTATAATTTTACAATTTTACTGAATGATCTGGCTTAATATCTAGGCTGAAGTTTCTTATGGGCTTGTGGTCTTTATCTCTGCCTCTCGCAACCTAAGTGAAAAACCTTGCAAATTAAAGACATTTCAGTAAATGTGGGTTGTTTACTTAGAGCTGGAAAGGATATACAATGTCATCTTTTCCAAACTCCTACAAGAATGCAGAAATGCCTTCTACAGTTATCCTGGCAGATGGCATCCAGCTTCTGTGTGAAAAAATTCATTGATGAGGAAGATGCTTAGCATCTTATTAAATAGCTCATAGAAAGTTGTTGGTTTTCTATTTTTGTAATGATGTTGAAGCAAAATATGTCTCTTTTGACTTGCAATTATTTATCTTATTTATATTTTTGATAGCAATAAAATATAGCTTTAGGACTTCTGCATAGTATCCTTTCAAATATTCGAGCAGCTCTATTATGACCCCAACTGATATTATTCCTTGTCTCCTGCTCAAACCCTTCCCAAACCTACCTCTGTGTCTTTTCCTGAGATTGAAGGAGCTAGATCTCATTTAGTTCAGCTCTTAATTACTGTTCAATTCATTTACATAAAGCATATTGATTTGTAGTATCAGTAACATATAGAAGGGACAGCCATAACTGAAAACTAAGGAGTAGTATCTATGTAATTCAATATCATTGAGACTATCCTTTTTAAAAATTTTATTTAACTACAGATGATTGAAAATATTGTGTTAGTTTCCAGTGTATGGCTTCAGATTCTTTCCCATTATAGGTTATTACAAGACTCTGAATATAGTTCCTTATGCTATACAGTAAATTCTTGATGTTTATCTATTTTATATATAGTTGTGTGTATCTGTTAATTCCATACTCCTAATTTATCCCTCCCTCCCCTTTCCCCTTTGGTAACCATAAGTTTGTTTCCTATGTCTGTAAGTCTGTTTCTGTTTTGTAAATAAGTTGATTTGCATTAATTTTTTAGATTCCACATATGAGTGATAGCATATAATATTTTTCTGTCTGACATTTTACTTAGTATGATAATCTCTAGGCCCATCCATGTTGCTACAAATGGCAATATTTCATTCTTTTTATGGCTGAGTAATAGTCCATTGTGTGTGTGTGTGTGTGTGTGTGTATGTGTGTGTGTGTGTGTGTGTATATATATATATACACTACATCTTATTTTCTTATTTATCCATTCATCTGTTGATGGACACAAGTTGCTTCCATGTTTTGGCTATTGCGAATAATGTTGCTATAAACATTGGTGTGCATGTATCTTTTCAAAGTAGAGTTTTTGTCTTTTCTACATATATGCCCAGGAGTGGGACTGCTAGATCATATGATAACTCCATTTTTAGTTTTTTAAGGAACCTCCATACTGTTTTCCATAGTGGTTGCACCAAGGTACATTCCCACTAACAGTATAGAAGGGTTCCCTTTTCTCCACCTCCTGCAGAAGTGACAACATGTGACATCTGAGGCTAGGTCATAAAAGACATTGTGGTTTCTGCCTTCCTCTTTTGTATCAGTTGCTTTGGGGAAAGCCACCTGCCATATTATGAGGATACTCAAGCTGCTCTGGGCAGAGAAACAAGGTAAGGAACTAAGGCCTCCTGCTAAAAGCAATATGAGTGAGCCAAATTAGAAGTGAACCTTCCATCCCTGACAAGCCTTTAAGTGACTGCAATCCCAGATGACATTTTGATTGCAACATCAAAGAAGACACTATGTCAGAACCAACCAAGCTGCTCTTAAATTCCATACGCACAAAAATTGTAAGATAATAAAGGCTTATTATTTTTATTGTAACAGTTCTATTGAGATATAAATAACATATCCTAATGTTTGCCAATTTGAAGTGTCCAATTAAATGGTTCTAAATACATTTACAAAGTTATGCAACTCTTACCAGAATCTAATTTTAGAACATTTTCATTATCCTAAAAATAAACATTTACCCAATACCAGTTACTCCCTACTCCATCATTCCCCTACCCCCCACCCCTCCACCACCTCCTACTTTCTACTCCTCAGCCCTAGGCAACCACTGATCTACTTCTGTCTCTATACATTTGCCTACTATGGCCATTTCATATAAATAGAATAATACAATATGTGGTCTTTTGTCACTGGCTTATTTCACTTAAAATATAGTGTTTTTGAGGGTCACCCATGTTGTAGCATGTATTTTTTCATTCCTTTCTATTTTACCAAATCTTATTCCACTGTATGGATATCCCTTCATCCATTGATAGATATTTGTGTTTTTTCCACTTTTGGGCTATTATAAATAATAATAGCCCAAAAGTGCTTTGGTCCTTCAGTTGTAAGTTTTTTAGTGGACATATGCATTTTCCTTTTTCTTGGGTATGTGCCTAGAGATGGAATTGTGGATCATATGGCAACTCCATGTTTAAATTTTTGAGGAACTGCCAGACTGTTTTCCAAAGTGGCTGCACCATTTTACATTTCCACCAGCAGTGTCTGATGGATCAAGTTTTTCCACCTCCTTGCCAAAATTTACCTGCCTTTTGAAATCTGCCATCCTAGTGAGTGTAAGATGTCATTTGACTTGCATTTCCATAATGACTAATTATGTGGGGCATCTTCCTGTGTTTATTAGCTATTTGCATATCTTCTTTGGACATGTGACTATTCAAATATTCTGCCCAATTTAAAAAATCAGGTTTACTTGTCTTATTATTAAATGTTTATTATTTTAAATTCTAAATTTTCAAGTAATTTGTTACATAGTAATTGATAACTAACAAAAGCAGTACCTCTACATTTTCTTAGAGAAAATGTGATATTGATACATTTTAATTGATCAGCAGGAAAATAAGGCTAACATTTTATTGAGGATAAAATAATGGCATTACTGCATTTTTAGTCCTGAGATTCATAAATATACATAGTTGAGGTCCAAAAAAAATAAAGAAAATTTCATCAGAAATAGAAATGAAAACATAATTCAAATTCATTTGCTTGCCTAATTACTACAGGAATGATTATGATGAGCCAAGGAAATTTATTAAGCCTCATAATCAACCAGAACAATTTCCTCCAACAATATAGGAAGGAAAGAAAATGTCTGATATATATTTTTTTCAATTCCCCTTTTCTAGGCATTCCTTCGTTTATATGAAATAAGGAACATTTAGCATAAAACACAGAACTGCCTTTTATAATGCTTTTATAACACATGTAACAAACTCATGTTTTTTTCTTTAAAAAGCTATAACTCAAAATGGGATAATTCTGAATGGCATAAGTTATTTGATGAGTGGATACTCGTGGTCAGATTTAGAAACCAGATTAAGTTAAGCATTTTGCAAACTTTTACTCATTTAGATTTGAAGAAGAATATCATGCAGTATGATTTTTAAAATTATTTTTGTAAAAAAATGTGTCTTTATTGACCTAGTCTCTACAATGGGATATAAATATGGGTAAGAAATGGACAAACGGCCTAAAAGAAGACTGTGAAGGGAGTGAATATGTTTTAAAGCAACATCAGCAAATATGTATGTAGTTTAGAGATATGTTTCACTTCTTTTCCTCAACTGATAAGAAAGTCGTATCAGGGCTTTTCTGGTGGCGCAGTGGCTGAGAGTCCGCCTGCCGATGCAGGGGACACGGGTTCGTGCCCCGGTCCAGGAAGATCCCACATGCCGCGGAGCGGCTGGGTCCATGAGCCATGGCCGCTGGGCCTGAGCGTCTGGAGCCTGTGCTCCGCAACGGGAGAGGCCACAACAGTGAGAGGCCCGCGTACGCAAAGAAAAAAAAAAAAAGAAAGTCATATCAAAGGGGTTTAAAAATCTTCCAACTATATTATCTCTCAACTATCTTATTTTTAATATAATTTACTTCTGCTTTTCTAGACACATGACAAAGAAAATTCAGTCCATTTACTTGGATGTTCTCATTGCTATATAGTACTGTATGCTTTTATTTCCAAATGCCTGTTATGAATAATAAATTTAACTCAACACATATACACCCACATGCTTACAATCTAAAATTACTGTGACATATTTGGAGAAAATGGCATCAATAATTGTATTTATTTTAAATAAAAAGTTACTAAAAGTATATGTAATTTTTTTAAACATCTGGATGAACACAAAGAATTAAATTCCAGGGACTGATGATATTATAAAGACTCCATGATAAATATAAAAATATCAAAAGTAGCTCCCCGTAAAGATATAAAAGGTACACTGTGACAAAGTGTGACAATAAATTTTCCTCATTATTTAGTGAAAGAACAAATGTAAGCAATACAATATAGGCTCTTTTATACAGGAGTATGAATTCAAAAGGCAGCTCTATAAGCAAAATAAGAAAATCTTTCTGGCCATGTGAATTTGTCATTCTGAGTGTTTTCATGATTTATGTGTCATAAATAACTTTTAAATGATTTATGGTAGAATTTTATACTTTCTTTTTTTATGAAGATATTACAATATCATTGATAGATTATGCTCCAGCTGTTTATATGTTATACAAACATTTCCTTTTTCAGCATTTTGAAATTGCCCAAAATATAAAATTAACTTTTACACTGAAGTATGATGGTGAAACCCACTGTGTTTCTACTCATGCTAAATGAGTTGATTGGCATATTTCTTATGCTATTTTACTGAAGGTGGAGTTTTATTGGGTGTCCTATGATTGCATGTGGCCAATCTTAAAAACATTGAAAGAAATCTAGATTGTATTTTCAACTTTACAGATTATTTCTAAACATAAAAATCTCTGGCAATAACTAGATAAAACAGTGGGGTTTTAGTGAGTTTTTTTTTTTTCACTATATAAGCTACAGTAACTTTTTTTGTTTGAAACATCCTTTCACTCCTGCCATCTTTCATGTAATATTTTTCCCTTCTGCATAACATACAAATGTATTAAACAATATTCAAAATTAAAACTGCTTACTGTGGTGTAAAAGGCTCTGCAAAATCTGGCCCTGGATCCTCTCTCCAAATTGACCTAAAGTTGTGCATGCTGTCTGCCATTTGGCTTCAGCAAATGCCCTTCTAGCAGTTTCTAACATATCCAAACTTTTTTTCCAAATTAGGACATTGACACTCTCCGTAGGGAAGACTCTTTCCACATCTGGGTCTTCCTTACCATTCATGTCTCAGCTTAGCTTAAACACTATTTTCTCAGAGAGGCCTCCTTAGCCCCTTCAATAAATCCTGTCTCCATTCTTCATCACAGCACCATATTTATTTCCTTCAGAGTGGTTATGACGATTTGAAATGATTATTTTATGTTTTTATTTTGTGAGATTCCCCAGCCCCAGCCCCAGTTTCAAAATAAGGTGCAGGAGGGCAGGCTTTGCCGGTCAGGTTCTTAGTTGTATCACAAGGAGAAAGGCAAATACTTATTGAGTAAATAAAGTAACTTGTACAAAATATCTAATTGTAACTAAGACCCTCTAAACTGAAGTAATCTGTATACTACAAGTCATGCCCTCAATTTCTTCCCAGTTTTAAGGCCAATAAGTGATATGCATTTTTAATAGTAGAAGAGTGACATTTCAGAGGGAGCTTCCTGAAAAATTCAAATAATATAATAAAGATAAAATGAGTAAGTAATCTCTAAACCCTACATGTCAGCAGCTGTTTTCCTTACAAATTAAATCTCTTTTAAATATTTCACTTGTGTATAAGTGCAACATGTATGTTTTAATCAGAATATTAAGAAAAATTCTAATACAAGTTACCTCATGACATGCTCTTTGTGAAACGTTGTTTAAAAAAAAGGAAGAAGAAAGTCACTTTTTTAAAAATAAGCAATTAGAGGAATGGATCCAATCATTTCTTTTAAAATTCTCATTGTATGGAGAGGATAATTTATTTTTAGCGAAGAACTGAGGCTAATAACTAAGGGATCATCCTTTTTTAAGTTTTAGCAGTGATGCAAATTTGAGTAGCTTGAGTACATTATCAAATTTGTTTAACTAGGTAGCAAAGATGGATTTAAAAGTTAAGGAGGTAAAGAGCTCTTCATGAAAAGTCAAGATATGTATATACATGTATATATCAGAGTATGTATTTCAAGTGTTTTTTCAAGACATCTAAATATAAAATCCAGAAATTAAAAAATAATCACTGGAAATTCCAGATATAATAATTATATACAAGATATATAAAGAGACAAGAATAGGAAGATATGATACAAATTCTTGAGTGTTTCTTTTGGTTTATTAAAATTATTAGACTAATTGTTGCAATAATAAGCCTGACACCAGCCTGTCATAGTAAGTCTTTTGGGAAAACCTCTCAAAACTTGGAATCCTGGCTTTGCTTTTTCAGGACAAAAAAGAACATACCTTAAGAACTTTACAAATTTAGTTCATCCTTTCTTACTTGAAAAAACTGAGCCCTCTACTTTTTTTTCATAATTTCTATCAAGATTCCACTGAGTATGATGTTTCATATATTTCCCTTGGTACTGACATTTGTGGAAAGGAATGAAAGACAAAGAAATAAATAGACATTTTTGTATATTCTCTTTTTGGTTATCCCTCCACATAACAGGGTCGTTTTAGGAATAAACAGGTTCATTGATCTGCTTTGTACATACAAAAAAAATAATTTAGTGGCTGGTCTCCCCAGGTCCTAAGCATTTTGTTTTCAATTAAGAAAATAAAATATTCAAGGGAAACACATCATTCATCCTCTCCTTTCTCCACACACCTCCCTCTAATCCTTTATTTTTAATCCTCATTCCTCTTCCCCTCCTAGCACTGATTGTAGGATGTGGCCCACTGGAGAGTAAAATTAAAACAAAAAAAGCAAAGTAGAAAGTCATAAAAAAGTATTTAATGGAATTTTGCTTCAAAGAAAATGCATGGTTAATTGTAAAAAAAAAAAAATCCTTTTCAGGCTCTTAAAATTTACAATTGCTCCATGGTTTTAAACCTCAATTAAATGCAAAGGTTTAATAGACACACATGACTTTAATGATGTGAGATGTCCCGATATTTTTTTACATTTATTAAGAAAAATGCAGCCGCATCCTGTTAAATATATTGAATGATCATTTTTTAAAGCTTACCATATGCTTCTTCATTTTGTTCAGTCTTTCAACTTTGTTCAATTACACACAAGTCTCTATCCTTAATAAGGAGAAAAACCTTACTAATAAAATTGCAATTTAGATGAATTTCTTAAACTGGATAATGAAAATGGTACCAATCATGGGACATATAAAATATAAAGTAAGCACTCAAAACATTCTAGCATTAGAGAAATGAAAACTGTCATACTGTCTAACAAAGAAAAAATAAATTCAGAGGGAAAATCACAGGTCGAAAATGGCAAGGCCATACATATGTCAGGAATTTCCAGGACTAAGTATGAGTTTACAAAGGAGAACATTAAAGTTAAAGGGTAAACAGTAAGTCTAGTCAGAAAACTTGGACATTAGATCATAGTATGTCAGGGCAAATAACAGTTTAACTTATGTATCCTTTTTTTCCTTCAGTTATTGAAACTAAAGCAGTTGAGAAGAGCAGGTCTGGGATGTCAACGAATACTTGCAAAACATGCAAATGAGTGAGGCCAAACCGTGTAAGTACTATTTTCCTACCAAAGGAATTCAAATGCAATTGAAATGGCAATTAACTCCTTTAGTCAGTGTCAGGCAAAGCAACAGGGAGTGGTAGAGACCATGGCTGACTGGAGAGCATCAGCCTGTTCCTGTCTGTTACACAGGCCCAGTTGATGCTCACCACCTGAAATGCGGGGACGGTGGGGCCAAACCTTCCGAGTTCCCTAGAAGTCATGAATTGGATTTATGTGAAAATTTCTGATTGCCATCTCAATATTTGCTCATCTATAAAAGCAATCTTCCTGTCAGCAAAACATGTCTACTGCCAGCTTGAGAGAATGAGGGGAGAAAAAAAGAATACATTTTATTTTCAACCATAGAATTTTCATTTGTAAATGACCTGTGGTATTTTTTATTCCAGTCCAAACATTTATGAAAAACCAAGTTGTGTACAGATCATATGGCAGATCAGTTGTAGAGCTGCATAAAAGTATTCTGGTTTCTTACTCTATGTTCTTTGGTATATAAAATGCATTGAAGATATACAAATGCTGGTCTTTCTCTCCCTGAAGTTAGAAGGGTAATAACAAATAAGAGCTTTGCTACCCTATTTGTAGTAGTTTAATGTAAATATATACTACCAGTACATTTTGGAAAGGTAATTTCTCAACTAATATAAATAACTCCCAAATATTTCTTTTCTTTGGCCCAGTTATTCCAGTTCAGAATCTCTCTTCTAAAAGAATAATACCAAATTGAAAAAATAATTGTGCATATAACTACTAATCACAATACTAGTTATAACAGAAAAAAATTTTAACATAACAGAAAAAGAGAAAGACTTAAATCTTTAATGAGACGAATATGGTGAAAAACAATCTGAGCAAATATAGAAATGTAAAATTATGTGGATAGTTCTCTGAATTTTAAAATCATTTGAAAAATACAGACATATACACAGGGAATAGTGCCTCTAAGCCTAGCTCCTAGATATAGCCGCTCTTACCATAACAGCTTATTATACATAATGAATTTATTCTTATGTGTGTGTATATATATATATATAAAAATATTCACTCTTTGCTTTAAATATATTGTATAATAAGATAATACTATGAAATATTTAAATACCTCCAACTTTCAAATATATGCTATAGAATTCTTTCATGTTAGTAAGCTTAAAATTCTAATTTTTAATGGTTAATATAATCTGTTTATAAATGCACTACAATTTATTTACTCAATCTTTAAATGATGGACCTATGCATTGATTCTAATTTCCTATTAATAAAAATACTGTAAATGAAAACCTTTAATAAACATAATTTATATTTACCCATTTATTATTTATTATGATGGTGACTAATATATTAAGTATTATCAGTTGATTTAATTTTTATAAGTTGATCTTTGAAAAATGTCATTGTTAAGTGTGCGTTTCCTAAACTACTAGTAAATTTTAGCACAATTTTACATATTTATTCTAATTTAATACTCTCTTATATAGGAAATTTGGACATTTAAAATATTCTTTAAGTGGTTTGTAAGTAATTTTTTTACTAGGTTATAAACTCTTCACTATGTGTGTTGCAAATATTTTTTTCCAATTTATTATCTGTTAAATCTTTTCTATCATGTATTTTATTATAAATACATTTTAAATTTTGATGTAATAAAATCTGTCAGTTTTTTATGTTTTCTAAATTTGATAAAAAACTAAGAAATTTTTTCAGAACTAAACTACAATTTTTTTTTTTTTTTTTTTTTTTTTTTTTGGTTCCGCGGTCTTTCTTTTTTTTTTCTTTTCCTTTGCTAAGGCTCAGGGTTTGTGCACCCAGGCGCACTCTCCCGTGCCCCGTGGCCCGTGCCCTCTCAGC
>NW_020837996.1:9637923-9662396 GCF_003676395.1 Aethalodelphis obliquidens
TTTTTTTTTTTTGCGGTACACGGGCCTCTCACTGTTGTGGCCTCTCCTGTTGCAGAGCACAGGCTCTGGACACGCAGGCTCAGCGGCCATGGCTCATGGGCCCAGCCACTCCACGGCATGTGGGATCTTCCCGGACCGGGGCATGAACCCGTGTCCCCTGCATCGGCAGGCGGACTCTCAACCACTGCGCCACCTGGGAAGCCCTCAACTACAATTTAAAAATATGAATTCATATAAAAAAAAATGGTGGACTAAACATTTGAGCATGTCATAGTTTATACAGCTAAGTGCAAATGTCTAATAAAAATAATTAATATTTTTCCACTAAATGTTTGCTGCTTAATCTGAAGGCATATAATTTTCAAGAAATCAAAATCTTAGTGCATAATTTAAAAATGAATTTCCATTGTGTACTGGGACTAGTGAATTAATAAGCAGTACTTCATAAAGAATTGCATACTTTGTTTTGTCCAATTCCAGATTAGAAGCTCTACTGAAATTGTGGATCTAAGAAACAAAATGATTTTAAAAATCCTAAGTACACTTACATATGTGTTCTCTGTTTTGCACTATACATTAGAAACTTATTCAAAAAATGCACAAACAATATGCATACAAACATCACATGCCACCTAACCTCGTTTTTTTTTTCACACTTGAGAAATTACCACACACATTATCACAGTCCTCAACTGATTAAGGAAAGAAAATAAATCAAAGTTATATTTTCAGCATAAGCATCATGGTCACATATATTGAAACTGATGTAGAAAAATTTTAAATGATATATAAATTAAATATGTCTTTCCTCAGGAAGGAAGTAATCTCCATGGGTACAGGAAGTAAAAGGACAAGAAGACAAATAAAGCATCTGTTTTATCTTCCAGGAGTATACCAACACGTATTAGTGTATTAAATTATTACCCCCAAATTTAGAAAGGTGAGTTGGTTATTTTACATTTATACCAGGGCCATATTGAGGTCATTCAACCTAAAAACATTTGTATAGTTCTTTCTAATATATTTGTGTTAATCTCTCCCTTGACTATAGAAAACTAGCAACCTTCTAATGTTTAAATATGTTCTTTTTTTGTTAAAATATTATGATCTTGTTTCAAATTATCAGTTGAATTTAGATCAATTTTAATAACTTTTTTTTTCTTTCTATTCCTCTTGGCTTATAGCACTTACCTTTCTTTCTCTGCCCCTTCCTGTGCATTTTAAAAATGAAAACCCATATTCCCAGACTGAAATATTTGTTCTCTTTAGTAAGATTCTTTCTGGCTTCAGGGAGAATAAATTTACAGATACGTCCTGGGACTTTGAGACTCCTACAATTCAAATTTTTACCTTGAATATCTGTTCTTGACTTTTCCTTCTTTTAAAATAAACATCCCCTAAAGAGAATGCTGGCTTTGTGACTTACTTTATTGAATAAGTTATGCAGTGCTTCTGTCTGCAACTCATGTGAGTGATGCGAAATAAAGCAGACATAGCTGTTGGACATCATTTTAGCCCCTCTGTCTGAATGGCAGATCACAGGAAGGAAAAAATGTCCCATGAGCCCCTCTGTGAGGTCGTTATCAACTGATTGAGTATTCGCCTTAAATAACTGAAACCCAGGTGTGTTGTAGATTAGCACAACTTACAAGCACTGTGTGGAGATTTATTATGATAATTGTTGCTTTTATTTTTTATTTCCCTGAACTCAAAGATAATTAATGTCAGTATGTGTCCTGGTATGACTCTCTTAATTGGTCCTATGGTGCCTTGGATGTTTGAAAATCCACTCACTTAAAGGCTTTTTTTTTTTTTTTTTTCCTTTTGACTTGTTTTCCTGGAGCTGTTCATTAGTGCCTAAAATATTTGATTACATTTAATTGTGATGTCTTCAATTTTGTGCACCTGCTGCAATTTACATGAGGAGAAAAAGGCTTGCAGAAGCAGGAAAAAAAAAGTGAGATAGGGAATTACATTTTGAAAGAACTCCCCTGCATAGGGTAATTGGGGTTAAATATGGAAACAAAATAAACTTAATAGGTAGTTAGATTTTTGTAACTACTATGGTTACACAAAAAAGGTTCTAAATCAAAACTGCTCTAACATACATACTCTTAACATATATTTTCACATTTTTCTTCAAAGTTTTTTGGTTTCCAAGGGACATCCATATTTACTCATATCTTGTATTTAAGAGCCCGCATGGAGATGAGAAGAAAATATTGAGTCAGAATCCCAGTTGGAGGTGTTTTTTGTTTCTTATGCATTTTTTAATGGAGCATACCACTGTTTTTTATTTCAACAAATGTGAAGCATTTTGTCACCAATTTCACTAACCATTTTGTTTTATGTTATTGTTTCATGAAATGACCAAAAGTTTCCTGGAAACCTGTGAAGTTCCTTTTAAAATGTCTTAAAGTAACATATAAGAAACAGATTAAATCCGCAAAGAATTACCAGTTCCAAAGAATGATTTTGACCTGAATATCAATTCCAACTGACCACACTATAATTCAACAGAGGCAGAGGAAACAACAGGGTATTTGCTGCATTTTCAGTAGAAAATAAATCGCCATTCTTTCTCTTTTGTAAAACCATCAGTTTCTTTTCCATTTAGTTTTAAGGAGCAGTGAAATCTCTAAATCTGCTTCAAAGCCCTGCTTTTAGAGGAAAAGTAATTAGATCCAGTCCTTTTAGTTACAATGGCAGTGATACGATGGGTTCTCTATGTTAAATATATCAAAAAGATGCACTCAGTTACCACGGACATTCTCATTCATGAAACATTCCAAGGGCCAAGAGGGCAGAGAGGTATTGGTAATCCTTTATGGAAATTCCTCTGTCAATTCCTCTGTCTGCTGGCTCAGGTTTTATCTCCTCCAAGAAATCTCTCTGTACCACAGCAATTTGAAATGCCTGCTTTGGAATTGTGCTACATTGGTGGACTAGAGTATGAAATACACCACCTGGCTCTATCTTTTTCTGTAAAATTTATTTTTCATGTTCTATTGATGTTAGCATGGTTGCTCTGAAAATCTTCTGAATTGCTTAAGCACGAGGGTGGTGAATAAAATGATTAAGGCATGTGTATCTGTCATTTTCAAAGTTCTTTCACGTCTACTACCTCAACTGATTCTCAGAACAATGCTGTTACAGACTATAATTTCCACAAATGTGGGACCCACGTTTGTTATTCACCACTGTATTCCTGGGGCTTCTATTAACTTATAGTAGGCACTTCAGAGATACAAAATGAATGAATGGATGATGAATTAATGAATGAATAAGGTAGTATCTGTACTTAGTACATGCTCAGTAAAATCTTGGTTCATTTTAACATATTTGGGACTTACATCACAACACGTGTTTTAGAATGGAAGCTGAGCAGTGAATGCACATCACAGGAGATGTGCTGGAGATGGGGGTGTACTTAGGTTAATGGTTTCACCAGAAGTCTATTTATATAAGACTGTGGCACTGAGGACCCTCATGGAATTGAAATACCTAAATCCAGTTAAGATAGTAAAAGTAGGCAAGTCTGGGGTAAGGAAAATGGTGACCAATGGTTGTTTAACAGATCCGTCACACAAGATGGCCCCTGCACAATTTGCACAACTGTTTGCAATGGCCCTAGTAAAATATATTAGTCCATGCCAGTCCCCATGAACAACTCTTAGAAGTCTACATAAAACACCATTTTTGTTATATAAGGGATTATAATGCAAAAGCAATAGAGGATGTTTTTTCTATCTTCATCTCAGTTTCTGTTGCAGCATAAGAGGATATAGGAAGTAGCAAAGGACATCTGTGTGAAGTCACAATCAAGAAAAGCCCACTTTGACCTGGGCACCTAAGAACAACATGTGCCAACTCAATAAAGAACCTCAGGACAAAGTGACTGAAGGAAACTTGGGAACTGTTTTCCCTGGTATTTGTACCACACTCCTTCCCTATATACCTAAATTATTGTGGTTAGGGCTGAACCAAAGAAATACTGTTTGCTTTGCTTTGATGGATGGTCACTGCCATCTCATGAATCCTAGGGACCTCAGGTTACACACAGCCTCTGCCTGATCTTCCTGCTACATTTTCTTCTCTCCAGACACACTGGCTGTTGAGTTCCTAGAAAATGTCATGCCCTCTTTCACAACAGGGTTACTTCAACCCTCAGCTTCTGAGTCATCTTTTAGATAACAGCTCAAGTCATCTCGTAGCGGAAGCCTCCTCCCCCAAAATCCATCTTAGTTCAGATTCCTTTGTTTTATGCTCAAGAGTATTTCATAACATGCTCTTGGTTTGTGTAAACTTGTTCACATTATTATTCTGTCTCTTCTACTAGACTGTAAACTCCATAAGTAGAGGTTACAAGTCTGCACTTATTTTTGCTCCCTTATGCTGGAACCATACTTCAGGGTTGACTGAATAAACCATGAACTTACATTTATAAGAACATGTTTTTATATCACCTCTGGCCCAAGTAACCTCCACCATTTAGAATATAAGGAAAAAAATATACATATATAAATTTGCTTTACTTAGGTGGCTTCTATTATCACACACAATCCTGCTGGCTCTATCTGGTCTGGATGTGTCTGCTAGTAAGCACAGTGATATTTATGTGGGCAATCAGAATCTGTGTTAACCACACTCATACAAAATATGCAATATAAAACTATGCAGTGATGAAAGAGACACAAAGGCACATGCATGCCTGTATACATTTGCTTCAACACAGTTATGAAAAGCCATTTTATTTTTTCTATTTTTACTTCATACTTATAAAGAAAACTAGTGGTCCAGAACTAAAAGCTTATAAATAAAAATCATAAAAAAAAAGATTTGGGAATTATAGGCTAGAAACCAGAAGTTTAGGGCTTGTTAGGACAGAGTCTGGATGGGAATGGTTGTATTTGTCTGTGCTTCCTAACTTCTCCACTGGTCTCTAAGCTTCATGAGTCCAGGGTCCACATTCTCTTGTTCACCACAGTGCCTGGCACGTATTAGATCCTCATTAATGTCTGTTGCTATCTGATCCCTTCACTATTTTTTTTCCAAACAGGGGAACCAAGAGCAAGCTCTTTCGAAAATTAAGTCACATGGCAGCCATGTGCCAAAGGGAAGGTGTCCATGGACTGAGTCAGCCAGTAGTGGATGACCCATACTGTTCTCAGGATGAAAGCAGGTGACAGCCTAGCTCCTGGGTTTTGTTAGTCTCGTCTCAACAAGACTAACCCCTGTGGTCTTTGAATTTATCTTTCTTCCTCTCCTCTGCTATTTTTCCTCTCCCCCTCCTTCTTTTCAACTATTACCTCTTTCTCCTTTCTTAATGTTAGGCTGCTATTATTTTAATAAAATATTCATTCTACTGATTTCTCATCCAAGCCCAAGATGACTCTTAGTATTGGTACTCAGTCAGACAGACTGTGACATGACATGTAAGGAAAGAATCCGGAAAGCAACCAGTTGGAAAAGGCAATATTCCCTAGTCTACAGGATGGTCAAGAATCTCTAGTTGGTCAATTATGGCTTGGAGCTTAGTAAGGTCAGTGGAATTGACCCAATGAAGGGAAACACATGATACGACAAAGGCTGTTTGTACAGAGTCAAATAACTTCTCTTATTATGACTGGACCCGACAAAAAAATTAGACACTAATTCCAGAAGATTCCACCAAATCAGCAGATATCACTTTTCATTATAAATTTTTTCTCCATCCTTTGACTAGTATTTTGCTTTTTATTTAATTGATGTTTACTTAGAGTTCATTGCCTAGATTTAAAGTTGTGTGGCATGGTGTTTTAGAGTCTGCTATGCTATGTGAGGTCTAAGGACAAGTAGCATTGGCAGCACCCGAGAGCCTGTTTAAAATGCAGACTCTCAGGCTTCATCTTAAACCTGCTGAATCAGAGTTTGCATCTTAACATGATCTCTAGGTGATTAACCTGTACAGTAAAGATTTGAGAAATGCTATTTGAGAGCACTGATTGTAGACTTCTACAGGCCTGGGATTGAGGACACTTAATCCCTCTGAGTCTCAATTTATTCATCTGTAAAATGGAAATCCGATACATTTTTTCCTTGGTATTATTGTGAGGATACAAAGAGATGATGTAAGCCAAGGATAGCATAGCATAGTTCCTGGCAAATTGAGTCTCAGTAATGATAAATCTACATAATAAATATAGAGCTCAGTAGAACAAAGACATTTTGAAAGAAGCCATAATTGTTTCTTCCAGAAGCAGAAGCAATGTAGAGACTCTGAAAATCTGAGAGAAAGTAATACCTTGGTTTTTGGCCTCTGATGGTACCAATTGTTAGTTTTAATAACCAGTAGAATGCAGAATGATTTTGCAACTGCCATAAAGAGGGAGATGGGAAGTAACATCAAGTGAACATTTTTATAAAGATCATCTCATTTATTCTTTGTTAGAATAAATGTGAAGTATGTATTCATTACCCTGTGAAATATGTATTACTGTAAGGTGAGGTGTTATACAGATGAGGAAAGCTTGAATGTAATAAATTCAGGTGACCTGCCCAGATCACATACTTCATAAATGAACAGAGATGGGTCACGAAGCAATGATTACCATGGAATATTTGTCTCCTTGCCCATATTCCTTTACTCAAGAACATCTATCTATAGATGGAATGACTGGAATGTTTTTTAGTGTCAGGATAATTTCAGTTGATTTTTCATGATGGAAAGTGCCTTTTTAAACACAGAGGAAATTGGAAGAAATTTACCAAACCCTTCACATTATCTTCAAGAGATTACCTAGAAACTTTAATAACTCAAGCTTATGTTATAGACTTTTCCTAAATGAATATTATATAATACATTTATTCTCAAGGCCACTCACATGGGTATTTTTTTTCTTTTTAATAAATGGAGAGAAAGGAATGCAAGGAAGCAAACTGAAAGGGTTTTCTTAACTTACTTCCTTAATTATAGTTGTCCAGTTAAAAAGTCAGATATAAATGGATTGATGAAAATGAGAATTGCTTGAAAGGAGTATTTCTCTGAATAGCATGCAGGCTGTGGAAAGAGCTCTGTTTGTATGTCTAGAGGAGAGAAGGAGAGAGACTAGCCATGGTCATGTGTCATGTGTGTGGTGGCATGTGGGGAATAATTGATTGTCCTTCCCTTCTTGACGCAATCACTAATTCTCTCAGAGCTCGCTTCTACACGTGTAATGCTTGCGATTAAGCCAGCAAAGGATCCTGAGGAACCCAGGAGACTTCCTTCTATCTGAGATGCCATTTATAACCCAAATTAAAAATTAAATGGGAAAAGCAAGAAAATGCCTCTGAAGGTTTATTTATTAATCTTTTTCCCACCTTTAACCCTACCCTGTATTGTTTGACGAGACAGGTCACACATTCTCCAAGTAAATGCCATACTCAAGGTGCAAGCCAAAGAACGGAACTAATGTAGGGGTTTACAAAAGGAGACAGAAACTTCTAGTAATTGGTGACAGCTCTACTTCTGAAGTTCTAAAGAAAACTTTTACCATGCTTTAAAACAGTACTGACTCAACCCATTATCATTCCCTAAGTGCCTGATAATTTTAGATTATCCCAAGTGCAAATGAATATATAGCTTTGTGCTTTCAGGAAACCAATACCTCTTATGTGGAGGGGCTTATTTTCAGTCTCACATTTTCAATTGTCATATTATGTATCAGTAACTTGTCGAATACAAAATTTTGAGGCAAAACAAATGGTTTTCAAATGTGGAACTTCATTTCAGAACTTAAGCGTCTTCAGAAAAATTTCTGAACCCTGCCTAGGAATTGGATATGGCCATGTCACTTTAAGGACAATTCCCTGTATTTGGCTTTTTGCCCTCCAATGAAAAAGACAAATCCTGCATTGCCTTCTCATTAAGGAAAAAGTAACTGCAAAGACAGCATATTTCTAGAGTAAACAAATCTCCCAGAGGCTGTACTTTTGATAAGTATTTTTGCAGTGCTAGTTTGAAGGTTTAACGGTTTGTACTGTTTCACTTTAATAGTCAGACCAGCAAGCTAAAACAAATGCACTTTAAAAACTTTACACTCCGTGAGCTCTGCTTTGACAGGACTTCCTTGGAATCAGGAGGTAATACGGCTTCTCAGTGAGCCATACTTACATTTCAAGCTGAAGAGGAAATTATTCTTGAACCACTGGATCTGTTGGTAATTCATGGCTCAGTTTATGGTGGCCTTTTAAATTCACCCTGTCTCACTAGGTTTGCCTGGATACAGCTCAGAGTGGAGAGATTATGCAAAGGTGATGACTGCTTACAGAAGCCAGCAGTCCAAATTGGGGACTTGGTTCAGAGGTCTGTGTGAGCATGCAAATCAACTGTAGGCACCAATGGCCCAATTATGCCCATTGTACAATGTCACATTTTTTACTCAGAGCTGTAACAAATGAAGGTATGCCAAAAAAAAAAAAAAAAACATAGCAAGAAACAAAAGTTATGTGAATCTCTTCATAATAATTTCACATAAAAATTTTCACTTGCAACCAACAGCCTGACACAGTTCGGATGAATGAGTCTCCATATACATAAGGATATAAACACACACACATACACATGCACAAGAGCACACATACACACAAATACTTTTATTCTCACAAACACTTACATATTTTTTTATCCCCAATACCATATACTAGACATAAACTCCATCGTTATTATTTTATTTTCAAAACTGAATTGGGGTTTAAAACTATGAGCCCTGGACCAAACTGCTTGGATTCAAACCCCCGTTTCATCACGACCACTCTTGCAATATTCTTAACCTGTTTGCACCTCAGTTTCTTCAATCGTCAAGGGGGGAATAATAACAGGACCCACTTCAAAGTCATGAGAATTTGATAATGCATGCAGTTTGCTTTATATATGAAGTTCATCATAATGATAGTTGTAAATAATACCTCTCATAAAAAAATGTTTCTAGGACAGCATGTAATAGAGACTTAACTGCTACTTAGTGTGTATGAGTTAAGATTTTTCTGGCTGCAAATATCTGAAGTTTACCGGTCCTGGCTTACCATGTTCAAGGATCAAGGTGTACATGATACAATTCAAGGGCAGAATGTAGAGCTAGGAAAGCCTAGGATCAGGAAATGAAAAGCCATGAGACACCAAGGTTGCTGGTCTCTTGTTCTCACTCACAGGGGTCACGTAGGCTCTTCTTGACTGGTGTGCTTCAATCTGCAGACTACCTTCCTCTGATTTTCTCCACACAGAGTATCCTCACAGCTCCTGAGAATGTGTCCTTGGTTCCAGCCATGTACTATCAACAAGCCTGAGAGAGAAGCTGACTGTCTAGCTTGGACTATGAGATGACTCCTGACCCATCCAGCCATGCCAAGGGCTTCAGGCACCTAGGGCCCACTCTTATTGGTAAACACAAGTTATTAGAGCCAGGGAAACATTGAGAGCTGTCAGATTTCCCAAAAGATACTGAAGATAAGGTACATAATGATCACAATGTTTGGTGAAGCAACAGTGTGAAACAATAGTACAGTCTTAAACAATAATGTTTCTTATTTAGTGTGTCATGAAATATTTTTTCTTTCCTCCTACTAGAGGGGTGAAATATTTCTCAGATGTTTTAGTCCATATATACCTTGGATATTACATTGTAGAAAACATACTTTGTATTCTCATGATTCATGAGTGGCCTCAGAGCTAAAAATTGGTTCACCAGAGATCAGAATTAATCTTGACTGATCCTAGTCTCATTGTAGAAAAAACTGTATTCACTTACAATGTAATTATTTTGTTGTCACTATTGTTATTGATATTAAATTCTTTATCCTTCAACTGGAGCTCAGGAAGAAACAGAAAATAAGGCTGATTAACTGAGTTTTTCAGTTAATCAGTGGTTCACTCTATTTAGAATCTCAATGGGTTTTCTGAAGAGATTCACAAGGAAATCTTGTTGGGTGTGATACAACTTAGTAAGCATAATGCAGAGAGCATTCGAAAGAGAACTACTCCATAGGGAGATTCTCAAAATATCATTTACTATAGGTGGTACTCAGACATTCATGGATTTGAATGCTGCCTCTGTGTGATAAGAAAACTTCAATTCAGAGAAGGATCAAAGGACCAGTAGTAAACATATTTCCTCCTAAAAATGCAGAGGCATGTAGGGATGAATGTGTCCTTAAGAGTCTATGCTATGCTATGTTCCTGGTCCTAGAGCCCAGGTTCTCTGCACTTCCAAGTCATAAACTGATGCACATACAAATGATAGTCCTTATTCATACTTCTAAAAGATTATGCTTTCATAAGAGACTTAAATTTATCTTACTAAAACCCTCCAAGTTCAGTTGCCAGTCTTTTATATAACAAACTTCATTGTAGCATTATTTATTATTATCTATTGAAGAGTCTCAAAATAAAAGGGAACATTATTATCACAGGGGAAATAAGTACTTTAAGCACACAAAAAATGGGAGACACAGGAAGAATGTGAACCATTACATTAAAAGTATTTTTACAATTTTTGCTAAAGATGACTTTAGCAGATTTATGAAATTCACCCATTCCATTTTTATGTAGGAAGTCACTTTTTTAAAATAATTTGATTTAGATATGAATCATTAAAGAATTATTAAACAATAAATATTATTGAACACCAGGCAGAGGAGCAAATGGGAAGGTTAGAAGAATGGGGCATGAAATTCCTACCCTAAAATAATTTATGACATTGCTAGGAAATGAGGAATTAGAAAAAATAAACAACGAGAAGACAAAGTAGTAAAGTACTAAATCATTAGATGCAGAAGTGCATATATGACAGAGATCACCCTCTTTTGGTCTTATACATGGCCCTGCCTTATGAGAGGTGCAAGACGAATTGCTGCATTGGATTGTAACACTGTCTACAACTTCCAAACTGCAAAATTAGTGAAGACTTTTACCAGTGACTGTTTACCTGTAGCAAAGAGCCACAGGGCCAAAAGTGTTGAGAATTCACTAAGAAGTGTTATCCACACAGTAAGAAAAAAAAGTTATGACTTTAAGATTCTTGTTCAGTTTGGATAGAAAAAATAAATTAAGGACACTGTAGGTAGATACCCTCATAGAGGCAATCTTACAATTTGAAAAAGGTATTAGTATTTCCTAACATATTTTTTTGAAATTAGATTTGTCCTAGACAACTGAAAGTCAGCAGCTGTACTTTAAAGAAAGCAACATAAAATCTCCTTGCCTTTGGAAAAGAAATAGAGAAAGTGAATCACACATAGGATTAGAGCAGTTTTATAAATCAGCAAAGATCAAAACATAGATGCACCTGGCCCAGGATAGAAAATACAAAGCTACCACACTCTCCAGGATTAGTGTTCCTTTTGATCTTGATGTTTCTACAGATCACAATACATGGTAAAGTGATAACTGACAATTAGAGGGGGAAAACTAAAAGTTATAAAGTATGATTATTTCCTGACATTCAACGTACTGTGAGTGTCCAGAATTTAAATTGAAGAAATCTGAACACTGTTGGTTAAAACATGTATCTCCCATTTTACACAAAATGTTTGTCAATAGCTCAGGAAAAGTAGTCTATATAGACTTGTAGAAAAACCCAGACAATCTAGAGGTTTAATAACTGAATGAGGAATGATACTAGAAAAATCAATGTTAAGATTCTTAAGGATCAACAAACATATGGCATAAGCTTTAAAGGGTCAATTTTTATTCAAGTTGCTTTAAATCGGAGACTTCAAAGGTTATATCCTACAGAGAATTTTCTCTGGAAAAAAAGTTCTGTTGAAATTGAAAATCATCAGCAAACCAAATCTAACTTTAATCTCTCATTCAGGAATCTTTAATGTGAACTTATATAATGTGAAGAGTAGAGCAAGGAAAGAGAAGATAAGTTTCCTTCTTTTTCCAGGATTTTTAACCAGTTCAGAGACACTGCTGGAGGTCAGAATATTTGGATACTAGTCCTGATTCTAGGCTTTCCTAGCTCAACTGTGCCCTCATTGTATGCCTCTGTGGGTCAAAATAGGAATATCCCTTATAGATAACACATACTCTTATGTAGGTACAGCAGGACGTTGTTACTAAGTATTGATTATCAGAGTTCCCATATTTATAAGGTTGGAAGAGAAGCAAAAGTTGTCTTAAATAAAAATATTCACTAGTAAACTACTTATAAAATTACTATCCACTCAAACATCCCTTCTCACATTAGTCAATAAAAATGTCACTATAAGATACAATTAGGGAAATGCAAATCAAAACTACAATGAGGTATCACCTCACACCAGTCAGAATGGCCATCATCAAAAAATCTACAAACAATAAATGCTGGAGAGGGTGTGGAGAAAAGGGAACCCTCTTGCACTGCTGGTGGGAATGTACATCGATACAGCCACTATGGAGAACAGTATGGCGGTTCCTTAAAAAACTAAAAATATATGCAATGGAATATTACTCAGCCATAAAAAGGAACAAAATTGGGTCATTTGTAGAGACATGGATGGACCTAGAGACTGTCATACAGAGTGAAGTAAGTCAGAAAGAGAAAAACAAATATAGTATATTAACATATATGTGGAATCTAGAAAAATGGTACAGATGAACTGGTTTGCAAGGCAGAAATAGAGACACAGATGTAGAGAACAACCATATGGACACTGACAGGGGAGGTGGGGAGGGGTTGTGGTGGTGGGATGAATTGGGAAATTGGGATTGACATATATACAATAATTTATATAAAATAGATAACTAATAAGAACCTGCTGTATAAAAAAATAAAATAAAATAAAATTCAAATCAAAAAGAAAAATGCTACTATAAGATACAAAAGCAAGTGAAAGAATCCTAAGAGATTCCACAGAGGTATTGACAGTGTACATGCCCCACATACAATTTTAATGTTTGTAAGAAAAGCTTATTTTGGAAGTGGATGCCTTTGGTTAAAGAGTATGAATTTTGGACACTGCTTGGGTTCAAATTTTTGCTCTACCACGTACTAACTCCGAGGCATTGGGTGGGTTGAAACCTCTCTTTCCTCTAGTTTTTGGTCTGTGAAATAAGATAACAATAGTTCCTATTACATAGTGATGTTGTGAGGATGAAATGCGACAATCAATGCAAGTAAGGTATTTAGAACAGGGCTTGACACATAATGGGATTTCAATAAACATTAGATATTACTAAAAGAAAAAGAAAACTCTGCAACTACAGAAGTTGACAGATATACAAACAATGATCAAAAAAACAAAGTTGTGCTTGAAGAAGAAAAATTGGTGTGTGTTTTAAAAGAGAAAGATTTGGGTATCAAAATATTAATTGGAGCTGCTAGAAAGATTGATGAAGCTCTTAAGTATTTTTGTTGTCATGAGTCTCATTATGATCTTACTTCAAAAGTTAAATGAAAATAGATATGTATTTGTATCATTTAATTTGATAGATATTTCATATTAAAAATCAGCACTTCATTACTTATTTTGTAAAAGTTATTTATACTCTAATATTTTAATATAAAAAGTATTTTTACAGTTCTTAATTTTTTTTCATGTGAAGTTCCAATCAATCTCATTTTCATTCTCCATTATGAAATTTTAGTTTTAAGTAGATTCATTTTAACTGAGCTTCTCCTGGTACTCTTTATACTTAAATAGCAAAATTCTTCAGTACCTATACATAAGCGTACATGTCTGTCTGCCACAGTGGATTCTGTGTGTGCACATGTAACACAAAAGTGAAAATAAAATTATTTATTTTAGAAATAGAAATATTATCCATTTCCCCCAAAATTAAAGGATTAATCAAGTTTGCAGTAATAACTAACCAACCAGCCAACTAATTAAATATTTCAGCTGAGAACTTATGTATTATCTAATATAAATATTTTTATTCAGTTCATTATTTGGAGTATCTCATATACCCTATTACATATATAATTAAAACAGAAGTTCTTTACAAACTAACCAGAGATTATTCTTTATAAAAGGAAGACCAAACTAATATTGATTCATGAAAATGTAAACCGTCTTTTTTATTGAAGCAAAAGTAAATAAATAAGTTAAATGTTTAGTCATAAAAGGTTTGAGGAGAACTGCCACTGCAACAGTTTTCCAGTGACAGAAAAAGTAATGAATAACGAGACCTGAATTCTTGACCAAATCATTTTCTATCTTCAGATGAATTATTAAATCTCATATCTCTGTAATCCAGTGTCTCTATTCTAAAAACATATCCTTTAAATAGATTTCCAATGGCTAAAATACAAAAACTTGCCAAGGTGCTAGACTAATCCTACCTCACATCAGAAAAAACATTTAGACCCATTAAAATTCAAATGTGAAATTAATTTTGACGTGACCTGGTAGACTCAGAAAAACAAGGAACCTATTAAAAAGTACCAGCTAGAAAATAAAGGGCTTGAAAATTTTCTGAGATGCCTGGAAAGGCAAAGAAAGACAATAAAAAGTACTTCCATCTTAAACAGAGGAATGTTTGTTTTGCTTAACTTGAGGTGGAAATAATTTGATATTTTTTATTATTGTCCACTCTTTCATTCATCAAGTATTTTTGAACTCTGATTATGTACCAGGCACTATTCTATGTACAGGGTAGAGAGAAGTGAGTAAGTCAGAAATGATTCTGACCCCAAGGATCTTACATTCCAGTGGGGATCATGAATACTGACCAAGTAACAATTAATAGTAAGTGTTTTTAAAAGGATATAAAAATACAATAAGAAATTCCATTTTAAGTATACTGGCTTTATAATTTACAGATAGATCTAAATAAGTTTTTTTCTCAAACCTGAGTCACACACACACATACAAACAAATACACGAACACACACTGCTTTCAAAGAAAATAAATCTCAGATCCATAACAGAGTCCACTGATTTTGAAAACTAAAGTACACGTGGTGAAAGTGTTTTATAACTTTGGGCTTTTACTGAAAAGTTTTCCTTCATACCTCGTAAAATTAATATTAAAAAATTACAGAATGCTGACCTTTCCATCATTCCCAAATGTTCCACAGACCCAGTTTAAGAAATCACTTTAAAAGACTTCCCAAACTCTTAACCAGGCACACCTAATGTCACTACCTACAATACCAATGCATTTGACATCATGCCTTTACAATTGTAAACAGTAAATATCACCATCAAATGGCATTCACTCATTCATTTATATATTAATTTATATTACATTATTTAATTGACTACTTCATTCATTTATCCAGTCTCATTATATACATAAAACTACTGTTGTGATTTTTATCACCTGTACTTGAAATTCATATAAATGGAATGATACAGTATGCATTATTTTGTTTTCTGTTTTTTGTACTGAGCATGTTTTTGAGATTCATCAATATTGTATGCATTAGTAGTTTGTTCCTTTTTAATGCTAGGTGCATTACATTGTATAGAAATATAACACAATTTGTTAGAGTGACATTTGGGTGGCTTCTAGTGTTTGGATAGTATGAATAGATTTCTAGGAATATTTTTTTTAATTTTATTTATTTTTTAATTTTTTTGGCTGCATTGGGTCTCCACTGCTGTGTGCAGACTTTCTCTAGTTGTGGCGAGCAGGGGCTACTCTTCGTTGTGGTGCGCAGGCTTCTCATTGTGGTGGCTTCTCTTGTTGTGGAACACGGGCTCTAGGCACGCAGGACTCAGTAGTTGTGGCATGCGAGCTCAGTGGTTGTGGCTCACGGGCTCTAGAGCGCACGCTCAGTAGTTGTGGCGCACGGGCTTAGCTGCTCCACGGCATGGGGGATCTTCCCGGAGAGGGCTCGAACCCGTGTCTCCTGCATTGGCAGGCGGACTCTTAACCACTGCGCCACCAGGGAAGTCCCTCTAGGAATATTTTATACATATTTTTATGCATATAATTTTATACATGTTTTCTATGGAGTAAATACTTAGAAGTGAACTTGAAGATAACCAGAAAAATGGCTCTTTACAGATGCCCATGCCCTAGTCTAGTGGGAACCTGTGAATATGTTACTTTACATGGCAAAAGGGACTTTACAGATGTGATTAAAACAGAGTCTGAGAGAGAAGAGAGCTTTTCAGGCAAGGAGCGCCTGAAAGCTGAATAGCAGTTACCTAGAGTCTGGTTGATATAAAGATGCACATGTACAAGGAAAGATGAACATTATCCTGAATGCTCTGGGTGAGCCCAATCTGACACGTGATACTTAAAAGTAGAGAGCCATTCCTGGCTGGGGTCAGAGAGAGAAATGTGAAAACAGAAGTAGGGTCAGAGAAAGGTAACATTGCTGCTTTGAAGATGGAGGAAAGGGGCCATGATCTAGCCTCCAAAAAAGCACACGACCGTGCTGACACATTCTTTTGAGCCTGGTGAGACCCACATTGGATCTCTGACCTACAGAACTATAAGATAATAAATTTGTGTTGTTTTGAGCCACAAGTTCATGGTGATTTATGACACTAGCAAAAGAAAACTAATAGAGTAACTTTATTTAAAAAAAATTCTAGACCATTTTCTAAAGGAGTTGTATCATTTTACACACACCCAGCAATGCATGAGATTTTCAGCTGCATCAGATTGTCACCAGCATTTAATACGGTTAGTCTTTTAATTTTAGCCATTGTAATGTGCATATAGTGGAATCATACTGTGGGTTTAATTTTGCATTTCCCTGATGACTAAAGATGTCATGCAATTTTTTTCATATGCATATTGACAGATTTTTCTTGTGTTTATTGGCAAATTCCAAATTGGACTTTGAAAAAATCTGTTCAAAGTTTTTGCCAATTTTTTTAACTTTGATTTTTAAAATTGTTTGTATATAATCCTCTTGTTGGTTATATGTATTACAAATATTTTCTCTTAGAATGTGGCTTGCCTATCCATTTTCTTAGGTTTACTTTTCATGAGCAAAAGTTTTATATTTTGATGATTGATATTTTAGCAAACTTTTATGATTATTACTTTCTGGGTCTTGTGTAAGAAATTTATTGGCCTACTCCTATACATTATTTTAGAGAAAGCTATATAAAATATATATATTTTTAACTTTTACACTTAGGAATATGAAACATCTTGAATTAATTTTATGAATGAAGCAAGGGTCAAAGTTTACTCCTATCTCCTTGCCTCTAAATATACAGCCAGTTGTTTGAGTTTCATTTGTTGAAAAATCCTGCCTTTCCTCATTGGATTACTTTGGTATCTTGGTTTAAAATCAGTTGATAATAGAAGTGTGGATCTATTTCGGGACTTTTAATTCTATTACGTGATTTATCTTTATGCCATTACTACAGTCTTGATTAACATAGTCTTATAATACATCTTGAAATAAAGAAGTATAAGTTCTTCAAATTTGTTCTTTTTCAAGATTGCTTTGTCCTGCTTTAATCTTTTCATTTCTATATAAATTTTAGAATCAGTTTGTAAATTTCTACCAAAAATATGCTCCTCTGGAAATGTGATTGAGATTTTGTTGAATGTATACATCAGTTGGGGAAAAATGACATCTATCCAATATTTAGTATTCCTATACATAAACATATTGAATCTTCTGATTAATTAGGGTACTCATTAATTTCTCTCAGTGATGTTTACTGTTTACAAAATAGTGATCTTGCACAACTTTCATTAGATCCATTTCTATGTATTTTATTCTTCATGTTTTTGTAAATGGTACTTTTTTCATGTTCCAGTTTTTCATTGCCCTTATATGGTGGTCAATTTGAGTCTACTGATCTTCGGTCCTGTAACCTTGCTAAATGAACATATTAGTTCTTTCAGTTGTTGTGTTTTTACCGTAAGATTATTTACATACATGGTCACTTTGTCTTTGAATAAAAAGTTTTTGGTTTTTTCTCCATTATTTATACTTTATTTTTCTTTCATTATTGCACTGGCTGAGGACACTAGCAAATTGTATACAAAGTGATATAAGATATCTTTGACTTGTTCATTATCTTATGTGGAAAGGATTTAATGTTACACCATTAAGTGTGACGTTAGTTGTAAGTTTTTTATAGATTTTTTTTTCAGCTTGAGGAAGTCTCCTTCTAAACAGGCAAAACATTTATAATAAATTGGCATTAAAATATATTAAGTGTTTTTCTGCATATATCAAGATTGCTATAATATTTTCTTATTTTATTCCGTTCCTGTGTTCTTTGTATGTTAACCAACATTTCATTCCTTGAATAACCCCCAGTTAATGATATATTTTTATTATACATATGTCCCCATATTTCTGGAGTCTATTTGCTAAAATTTTGTTAAAAACTTTTGCATCTCTGTTCATGAGGAATACTGATCTCTATTTGGTGCTTTCTTTGCTGGTTTTGCTAACTTATATACTACTCTTATAAAATTAATTGAGATGTATTCCATATTCTTCTACTTTATGACAGAGTTTGTATAGGACTGTTATTATTTTTTCCCTTAAATATTTAATGAAATTAATCACTGAAGTCATCTAAATCTGGAATGTTCTTAGTGAGAAGATATATAATTACCAGTTCTATTTCTTCCTTTTGGTTTCCATTTCTCTACTGGTATGTCTTATTTGTAACCCCACTACATTTATAATTTCTTTTAAATCTTGAACATATTAGTAATAGCTGTTTCAAATTCCTCATCTAATTCCATTATTTCTATCATTTCTGGGTCTGTTTCTATTGACTGATTTTTATTCTGGTTATGGACTTTTTTTTTCTTGCTATTTTTGACTAAAAGTTATCTTGTTATCTTTTATTGCATTCCTTAATGGGGGAACTTTGTTCTAACAAGCTGTTAATTTACTTGAGTATAAGCTTGATACTTTCAAGACTTATTTTCAGGTTCATTAGAATGGGTCTAGAGTATCTTTTACTCTAATGCTAAATTAGTGCTACTCCAAGGCATATCTCTTCTGGGTCTCTACTGAATGTCTAGGGTGCTCAGTGAGCTTTCTCCATTTAGCTGTTTAGAAGATAAATGTCTCCCAGCCTTGTGCAAGCTCTGGCAGTTGTTCAGCTCCCAGCTCCCTGGTAATTGTCCCCTTTCCGCATAATTGTCCTTTTCCTCTTGCTCTTTTCCCAGCCACACAGAGGGTCCTGCTGAATATGTGCATCTTTGTATTCAGCCAAAGACTCAAAGGGATCCTTATGTAGACTTTAGAAGGTTCTTCCCTGAACAGATCATTTTTTTCTGACAGCCTGTCCTGCAAATTCTAGTTGATCCTATATCTTTAGCTTAGGAAGACAACTGGGCTTAATTTTAACTACCCTCTCCTGTTCCTTTCCATAGTTAGGCAAGTGATGCCTGACAGAAAGCCAAGGCAATCATGGGGTTCACCTCTATTCTTTAACTTCTCTCAGATATCACATTCACATTGATGTCTAATGTCTAAAAAGGCATTTTTGTCCAGTTTTATACTTTTATTTTTTTAAGCAAGAGGGCTGTTTTAGTATCAATTATTTTGCCATAGGTAGAAGTGGAAGTTGATCCCTATAGTTGCTTTTAAATAAAAATAACCATCATTTGATTCTCCAAAATTATATTATACACTGTACCAAAATATCTGCAAGGCAGTGACAAACTCCAACCTAGTATTTTTCTGCTCTGTCTATATAACAATTGCATAGCTAATCAAATTTTTATTCACAATTTTTCACTTGAGTGTATGACACTGTGTAGGCATAGAGAATGCACACTTGATATTTAGAATATTTATAAACTTCTACTAAAAACAAAGAAAACATACTAGTCCCCTTGCTAATATTTTTTTTTCTTTTTTTTTCTTTTTTTTGTGGTACGTGGGCCTCTCACTGTTGTGGCCTCTCCCGTTGTGGAGCACAGGTTCCGGACGCGCAGGCTCAGTGGCCATGGCTCACAGGCCCAGCCGCTCTGCGGCATGTGGGATCCTCCCGGACCGGGGCACGAACCCATGTCCCCTGCATCGGCAGGCGGACTCTCAACCACTGCGCCACCAGGGAAGCCCGCCTTTGCTAACATTTTGAGTGCGCACTATTCCTTTTGTAAGTTGAGTTAAATATGAGTGAATATGATTTTTTTTTCTTTTTCTCAATCTCTGATCAATGTTGAGTTACTGTCACCTGTAAGCAACCTAACATATTCAAACACAGTTATATGCTATGAGCTCATTGACATGGGTTAGGGGTAAGAGTAATTCCATGGTGCTTCTTCATGTTCACTTGAGAGCTTGTCACATTTCCATTTCTAATCACTTTGGCTGAATAAGATTTAATTCAAAACATTTTTGCTCTTAGTTTCTAAGCAAATTTAGGATTCTGTCTACTTATGTGTGCTCACCGGAGGTCATGCTGAAAAATGAACCTCTGAGTATGCTGGGGAGACCATAACATATGAAATGATAAGAGTTAATCTTATAATCTATTATTCTCTTTACATGAAAGAATGCAACCCAGCATGTTCATTGAATTGAAGATTATAAACAACTTGCATAATGCCAAAAGAATGCTCTTTCAACTAAGAATTTATCACCAGAATGCTTGTTATATGTAATGTTTGCTTTGGAATAAGACACAATAAGAATAAGCACAATATCATATTTAACTGATTCTTCATCTTAAAAGACATTTAAGATATAGGTGGTTCATAAGAAGGGAAAAATGTATTTTATGTAGCTTCATAAGCTCTTTCCTTAATGTTAATATATTCATGAATGTCTGAAAACAACTAGATATGATAAACTATTTATATAATGTCAAAAATTTTCCAAAGAACTAATATCATATTATATTGCTATAAAGCATACAACTTGATTAGTTTATTACTTTCCTTTTTTTAAAATCTTAGGGCATCCTAGCATATAACCTTTAAAGCTACTTACTCCTCATGTATTTATGAACTGGTATTTATATATTCTGTTTCTCAGTGCTACTACATTATACCCAGTTTTATTCAGTTCGCCCCAAGTCAAATATATATATATTTGTGAGAGAGTAAAGAAATGGGTACAAAACTCTAATTTTGATTAGCAATAGAAATATATATTCTGTGACCAGGGAGATAGAATAAATCACAGATGTATTGACTTTCAGAGTCCTGGATATACTATTATGGTTAAAAATGTAAGTTTTGATGTCATACAGACTTGAAGCATTTGTTTAGAACACTTACAACATATGTGATCATGGGAATATTATTTAAGTTCTGTGAGTCACAGTTCCCACTGAAAGGTAACCCAAATAAACCCATAAGGGCAAGGAGTTGGGCTTGTTTTATTTTATATTCCCCCTCACCTAAATGAGTACCTGGTGTATAGGTGATACTCAATCAGTATCTATTGAATGAATAAGTGAAAGAAAAAAATACTGGTTTATATAAATGTTGAGGAAATAAAGCAGGATAATTATATGCAATATATTCATGAGAAGAATCCAATACTGAGTGAGCACTAATAAATATCAGGTATTCATAAGTGTCCTGACTTTTCCGTCTGAATGAAGAGTTGTTAATATTTCCACACTTAGTACACAGCTACCAATTTCCAAAATAAATGTTGATTTGGTGAGAAAAATCCAACATTATTGGATGCCATGTTGAGAAAAATTGTGATTAATTGGTTTACTTTTCACTTTTCAATTTTACATTAAGGATACCACTAAATTCCAATTTTGAACCCATGGCTATTTACTTCAATTGTTACCTGAGGTTCATCAGGTACAGATAGCTCTCAGTAACAATATCAGAATATAGGTTACTCAAATCAGACCTGTTAAAAATGTCACAAAAGTAATATTTGGTAATGCCTGATTGTCACTCTGGAATACCATCAACGTTGTGTTTACTCAGTTAACAAACTTAATTACACTTAGAACAAGAGACAAAGAAGGCTTTGTTTTTTTTTTTTTTTTCTAGAATGAAATTGCAGTCAGTATTCAACTAAGAGTTGGTGAAATCTTTGACTGTATGTGGGTCAGGAAACTACTGTCCCTAAAGCAGAAGAGTTTAGAATCTCTTCTATTATCATTTCCTTAGTTCTGTGAATGTCTTCCATCAGCCCCAAACCAGGCAATCCCAGTGAGAAGGGAATAGAAAAATTTAACACAGAAATGCTTTCATTTTTTCTTCGTACTCTGACTTCCCAAAGAGAATACTGCAATTGCTAGCCCATGCTTCTCCTCTTCTTTATTAAAGAGGAAGAATTCTTTATTACTGAATGGGAATAAAGTCAATCTACAAACCAAAAGAATGGAGGAACGAGAAGAAAACTCTGAGAGCTGGGCATTGGGGGAAAGTTTTCAAGAATAAAGTTTAGGATATGATGCTTATAGAGTAAGAGAGAAGTGGGTAATAGGAGAAATGAGATTTTAATATGCTTTGCTATACATGTATTTGTATCACCTTCAGACATTTTTAAAATGCAAGTATTAAGTGTACATATATTAGTGTGACACTGCCCCAATATTTGGCCCTTTATGCCCTGAAATTTATAAAAGGAGTGGTTTCTTTTTATTTTTAAGTTCACAACGTTTACTGTTGTTTTTTTTTTTTCCAGTGACTGTGACTTCAACAACTCATTGTTCAATCTTTAATAATCTAGTCTGTTTGGGCTCTAAAAATCTCAAGAACTAAATTGCTGGAATCGAAAGTGTTTCCTCTTTATCAATTCAAGTGCTGCATTTTTTTTAACTCTCACTTCTGCTGAGAGGTGGCTGTTTTTGCTATGTTGTGTCTCTAAAATATGCCTCTTGTTGACAAGATGGGGAGAGTTTTGATATAAGCCTATCTTTTTGATGGAGAGAATAACTTCCTGATAGAGCCTAATCTAAAAAAATTTCCTGATGGCCCAACTTTTAAATTCTGTGATCATTCACTTACTGCCATATTCAGTAACATATTTCCTATCACAGCAATCTTGTTTGATTTTATTTTGTTACCTTTCATTTATTTCACTTTTCCTCTCATTAGTGGTTCTCACTTTAGTTGGCAGTAAGCATTACCTGGAGGACTTGTTAAAATCCAGAGAACTAGGTCCCACCCCCAGAGTTTCTGATTCAGTAAATGTGGGGTAGGTCCCAAGAATCTTCCTTTCTAACAAGTTTCCAGGTGATGGTGATTGCTGTTGAGTGAACAAAATCATGTGCCTTAAACAAGGTTGCGGCGGATGCAATCATTACTGAAGTCTTGCTCTGTATTAGGATGCTAACCTCAACATCCAGGTTATCCAAGAAAATCCTGGAAATTTGGGCAGTTACCCTCTGTAGGAAGAAATGACTCTCTTTGTGATATAAAACTAAAATTAATGTTCATCCTTCCAGAAGAACGAATCTTCATACTATATCCAAGAAATGGCTCAGGTAGTTCTCCTTAACTGTCATCTCTAAAGGAGATAGTACTCCTTTGAAGTTAACTTCATGATATGGGGCAAAAAAATAAAGGTGTCCAGCTTAATATGTAGACTGATGTGGATCCATTAATCATGCATTTCCGTACCCTGTTTGAATCTAGTTACTGTATAAGCCTCTATCTACTCTTGGAAATAATAAAAAAAATTATCCATTCACATTTCATTAAGTAGTGTTTCTTTTTATTTGTTCTAAAGCTACCCGATCCACGTTGAAAGAGGAAGTCTCATTTAACCCTAAAAATTACATTTTCAGAGAAATCATTTTCTATTTATGTCTTCCATTAGCTAAGGGGACTCATAGCAGTCTGGAAGTACTGTTATGTGCCAACATTTCATTATAATCATATAAGGTCATAAACCTGACTAGTTTAAATCTTTTATAATCGTAATCTATCACAACACCCTCTACATTCCACTTTATTCACCAGCTCAGTAGCAGTATTATTGCATTAAATGGAAGAAGGTACAACTTTGCAGCTTATATTTGTATTTATATAACCAGACTACAAATATTTTCCTAAATTGAGCCTTTTCTCAGATTTTGAAATCGGAAGCAAGATTGGAAGGTAGTGGGTGGGGATTAGAATAAAACAACCCCTATAAAGAGAAAGCATTTTGTTGTAATTCGGAAGATCCTGTTACAGAGAATATCAGTAAAACTCGGTCCTTAAATATTTCACATTTCTTATTTCACTCAACTTCATTTCTGGGGGAATCACAGAATCCTACTGGAACATGAGAATCATATGGGAATAACTCAGTACCGCAGCGTTACTTAGTTCCATCTTCATAAAGCACCACTTTATGAAGCTCCTAAAACTCAGGTATGACTGGTATAAAATAATGTGAGCAGCTTAAGGGTGATGGACATTAAGTCAGCTGTATAAAATCATGTACACTGGGATAGGCAATACAAATGATCTAAAATAGAGTTTGAGGTTGGGGAACTGAAGTCTTTTGAGTTGTCTCAAGAATACCTATTAGGGCTTCCCTGGTGGCGCAGTGGTTGAGAGTCCGCCTGCCGATGCAGGGGACACGGGTTCGTGCCCCGGTCCAGGAAGATCCCACATACCGCGGAGCAGCTGGGCCCGTGAGCCATGGCCGCTGAGCCTGCGC
>NW_020837996.1:9662496-9688843 GCF_003676395.1 Aethalodelphis obliquidens
CAAACCAAAAAAAAAAAAAAAAAAAAAAAAAAAAAAAACTGAATACCTATTAATGGCAGGGAAGCAGGACTGGGCAGAGGGAAAGCTATATGGCATTAAAGTTGCAACACAGATCTCATAGGATCCCATGAGGAGCTCAGAGGCTGGGAGGGCCTGTCAGAGTTGTCCTACGTGTGAGAGCAGAGCCATTGTAACCCTCCCTTGATTAGTCATTGGATGCAGCCTGCCCTCAGGGACAGAGTATGACCTTGGTAAGATAGCTCACTTCAGAAAAGGACAATTCTCAATTCATGGACAGTGGTCTAGCAGCAGCCAACAATCCCAGCAGGCAGAGGAAGAGTATGCATCCCTGAGGTGAGGGATGAGGTGGACCAGCACACTGTGTGCACTTTAGGTCAGGGATTAGCAAATGATGACCTGAAGCCCTTTTTTTTTTTTTTGTACACCCCACAATCTAAAGATAGTTTAAAGTTTTTAAATGGTTGAAGGAAATCAAAAGCATAACACTTGGATCCAATACTTTGCAATACCTCATGCACTACTCTAATTCTTTGCCTGAGTACACTTATTTCATTTTAATACAACTCTGACAGGTATTGTTTTACATTTTATAGACAAGGACACAAAAGCTTCTAGATAGGTTGAGTAAGAAATCAAAGACTACACAGCTAGTGAGTAGTTCAGCTGGAATCCCAGTCCAGGGAGTTTCACTCCAGAGCCTGTCCTTTTAACCTGGTTCCGCATATAAAGTTTTCCAGCACTATGAGGATAATATAAAAGTACCGAAAGAGTGATGTACATAAGACATTTTGCTGAGATCCGGAAGATCACTGTGTTTCAGAGAAGCGAGAGGAAGCTCTGTGGGAGAATGAGGTCACATTACTACTATGATGATAAGTAACACTAACTTTGAACTACAGTTAAGCCCAGTGTTGCTCTTCTCAATAGTAGACTTGGATTACAAAAAAGGTTATACTCAATTGTCATATTTTGGAATGTCATCAGTAAAAAATTTGTGGAAATTTGACTACATGTTTGCCTTGATTTTGTCTCTTGGCCCACAGATCCAAAAATATGTACTACCTGTACCTTTTCAGAAAACCTTGTAAATCCTTGCCCTAGGAGCAGGCTCAGTTTTTGATCATCCTAGGTCATCCTACTCTAATGAAAAATCCTGCAGCCATCAAGCTCTAGTGCTCCAGTTTTGTAGATTGCTTGAGCCTCCTGCAAAAGCAGCAGAAATATCAGACTTAAGGCAAACGGGTATCCTAAAGTGATGAGAGCAGTTTTACTGTCACATACTACCAAGCAAAACATGACCTGATACTTGTCTTCTTACTAATTGTTAAAAATAAAGTTGGACCTGGCATTCATGAAGCACACCAGCTGCATGGGAAACTCTTTTGAAACCTCCTCATAAGCAGAACATAACTTCAACAACAATGCTTGATTTAGTGATTTCACTAGAGCAGGATACAAAGTTGTATATGCAGCATGATCTCAAGTATATAATCATGAATGTTTGCTTTTCTCTGTATTTTCAAATTTGTTTTCCATTCTTTTATTAATTAAAAAAATTTCAAAATCGTTTGTTTACTTACAACAAGATTCATATTAAAGTACAGCTGCCTTAATAGGCATATTTTTACTAAGGTAAAAGCTGCCATATTATGCCCACTGCCTTCAGAGTGTTATGATTAATATGCTGGAGATCTCTCAGGTAGAATAGAAACCTGATATTCTCTCCTATATCTACACCTGTGTGAAAAGGACACTGTACCTTACAGGATACCCAGAACTGCGGTCACCAGAAATCCTCCACTGGCTTTCTGAGATATGGTTGTTGGCTATTAAAACTGATTCAATGAAAGACTCTTTCATGAACCCCCTGTGTTATCAAACACTCCTGTCATTTGGGGAGTCTTATACTTCCATAATAAAGCATTGACTAATCTGTCCAACTACATGAAATCTCATCAAAAGTTATTATGACTGCTTCTTTCTAAAATTAATGAGAGAGAGAGAGAGAGAGAGAGACAAAAGGAAGGAGAGAGAGAATCTTGCATGCTTGGCATGGAAAATACTGTAAAGTTGTCCCAAACTGTTTATACTGAAGCATTCAGAATTTGTGACCATTCCCCCTTTCTTTCCTACTAGAGTACAAGAGAGGATCTTCTTTTTTGGGATACCTAAAATATGTTTTTTCTTCTAGATTATAAAGTTCCACTTTATTTGTTATGGTTTAAAAAAGGAGGGTATCCTTGGTGGCACAGCGGTTAAGAATCTGCCTGCCAATGTAGGGGACACGGGTTCAAGCCCTGGTCAGGGAAGATCCCACATGCCACGGAGCAACTAAGCCTGTGCACCACAACTACTGAGCCTGTGCTTTAGAGCCCACGAGCCGTTAACTACTGAAGCCTGTGCGCCTAAAGACGATGCTCCGCAACAAGAGAAGCCATGAAAATGAGTAGCTCCCCTGCAACTAGAGAAAGCCCATGGGCAGCAACAAAGACCAGCGCAGCCAAAAATTAATTAATTAATTAAAAAATAAAAAGGGAGGATCAGATTTCCTCTGCAATATGTGCCGGGCCTATTGAACAACATGTTATAATACTGACATCTCGGTATTCATTGCTATTATTATTACTACAATTTAATTGGCAAATGTAAAGAACTCTTTTGCAAATGCAGAGTAAGATAAGCCTTTACTTTCACATTATGATAGCACACTCTGAAACAGACTGATATTGATGGTGAGAAATAAACATCCATTATCCTTTAGTTTCTTACTTGAACATAGTTTGGACATAACTGTAGTAATTTGTACATAATCTTCAAATCAGTAAGTAGGCTGTGTTACAGTAAATCAAGTAAAAGAAATTTAATGGATTACCATTTGTGCTCTAAGTATTCATATTTATCTGCTAAGATTAAGATTTTAATGTATTTGATATATTAAAGACATGGTGATTTTCAAATTGTTGTCTTGCAAATATGCAGAAGTTATTAAAACTCATACTGAAATAAATAACCAGCAGTGATATAACCACCACTGTGACAGCCATACACATTTGGCACCTTTCTCCAATAACATGTGTTCTTTTCTACTCCTCCTCTGCTTTTTTTGTTTTACATTTTTTACGGGTGGATATTATTTTTCTTATCTTTCTACTCTATCTATTATTTATATGTAAAGATAAAACAAATAATCCCCTCTCTGTGGTTTTCCAGCTCCTCCAAACATATCTCTTTTTTTCCAATCCCCGTTCCCATAGTATCTTGTACATGTTTTCAAGAAAAAAAACAAAAAACTGGAGATGTTATGTCATGATTTAAAATACAATCGTGTGCATACATGTGAGTTTATATGCAGCTTTATTACTCATTATGTAAATTTTTCAAGGAGTTATGTATAGATGCATACAAAAAAAGAACATATATGAGGATTAAGAAGGTTAAAGAAGGATGTCTATCTGATGAGCTGAGGTTAAGTGAACATATACTGAATATATCAAATATGTCACAAAAGTAGTGTGAGTTTAAGAGTGGGCAGAGCAAGAATGAATTTAGGATCTCCTGTTATAAAAGTGAACAGAGTCTATTCAATGAGAATAAAGTAGTTGCTTAGACAACTAAAGGTTTTCTTGTACCTGAAAGACATTTTCTCTGGGTAGTCATAAAGAGCAAATGGAATAATATAGTGGGCAGGGTCAAACAATAATCACTGTGACCACATCACTGTCTGTGGTACAGCCCAAAGATACAACTACCAATTAGCCTAAGTATCAATAGTTAGGGAGGAGAATGAGAAAAATGAATCCCAGGAATAGCATAGAGAGGATTGAAAGGAGGAAATGAGTAGACATTTGATAAGTACCTGCTGTGTTCCTGACATTATGATGGCTATTTTTTATTATATTAACTTATTTGGTATCCATAAAAAATCTGTATGATAACTATCATTCCAACATTTAAATTAAGAAAATAAGAGTCCAGAAAATTTAAAGAATTTATTGGAGGTAATAGAGCAAGTAAGGGTCAGAGCTAGATTAAAACTTAGAAATGTAGAGGTAAATGATTTCATTATTTTCACCAGGGCCAGCCATTTTCAGAAAAACATCAGAAGGCAGATCTCATTAATTTCAAGAGCTTTTACGATAGAAAAACTTAGATTAGTATGCAAGAATAATACTTTATCCAGAAACCCATATACATAAATATATGGTCTCCTAAATATAACTTGAATTATAGGTATATGTGACTTCACCAACTTAACATCAAAAATAGAGTATAGGCATGAATTTTGGTAATAAGTAGATACATATTAAGAAGCAAGATAAGAAACAATATATTTCCCAATTCAGTTTTACTAGTGCTTCATTAATATAAACATTGCTATATCCATTCACTTCTACAGATAAGATTGTTCTTTATTGCTAATATGGTTTTCATATATAGAACAAAAATATTCAAATTAGCTAAGGTTTCCTCATCTTTAAAATGGGATTAATGGTGTTGTTTAACCCTACTTAGATATCAATGTAACAAACAGTATTACACGTGTTCAAACAAAAAACTAGCATATTAATGCTGTTTTATTCTTATCTTCAAACAAATACTTTGTCAATTTTCCTGTGCACTTTGTGTATTTATTGAATTACATGTTAAATAAGTTGTTTGCAAGCAATGATTTTAAGCAACAGCACAGAGGCCTCCCCCTGTTAAGACGTGACACCTGGCATGATGTAGTAATTGGGAAAAGAGTTGAACTTAGTGATCAATGACTTATTTGAGCAAAATGGAAAGTCCATGAGAATAAGAACAGTATGGAGCTCTAGGCAAAATCACCAAGAAAACCAAAGCCAATATTAGAAATGTTGCTGCCAAATTAAATACCTTCGTCTTTAATGCACACCTATATCCACACATTCACACACATTCACACACAGGGTGCCACTCTCTTAGATCATGAATTTTAAAGTAAAAATGCATGCAAACACATGAAACGTAAAGGACTGAAATCAGACCCATGTTGTTTCTGCATGTGAGTTCAATTTTCACAGAATGAGAACAAAGGGAATCATGATTTTGACACTCTGAATTCCCTCAATGCATTCCCATACAAAATTGTAAATGCTACCAAGTGAGGTAGCATTGTCAACTTGTCAAAGTTGAGGGTGAATTATTAAGGGCACATACAGATCTAAAGAGAACCATTTTGGTACAAGAATGTATGCCTAATTTTGGAAGTATATTAGTTTAAAAAAATTGTTTCAATCACTTCATTTGACTATCCCTCAGTCCCCAAGCCCAAATATTTAAACTCTAATTAAAAATAATAAGCTTCAATATTAGTCCAATGGTGCTTTGGGATTATTATTATCCTGATAAAACTAAATTGTTTCTCCAAAATGGAATGAACTATCACGTTTAAAAAAGAAAAAAATTATGCTTTGACTTGAGTTTAATTTTAAAGGCATTGAGGGTGATAAGTATTTAATGCAAAATAAAAATCTTTCTCTTCCTTCCATCCTGAGGTACTTAAACCATTGCATTGCCTAGACAGTTGTGGGCGATACAGGTGTAACTTACAGAATAAGCATGTTTAGGATGTAAAAAGAGCTAATGTGAGTTGTAATGAAATTTAACAGATGAAAGCTTCCATTAGATTTTGTTTATAAAGTGTTGTCCTGGATTTGATTGTAAACTCCTATAGAAATCATTTTTAGAACAGCAGAAATATGACAGGAGAGAAGTGCAATAGAGTGTGCCTAATTCATTCCAATTCACAGAGTAATGCATTTCAATTCACACAGTGATGCATTCTAGTGTCCAACATGAGAATCCAATCTAGCTGATGCTAAGTAGAGTTGAAACAAACTCACAGCACCAGAAAACTGACAATGTCTGTTTTGCTAAATAGAGAAATACTTTAAATAGTTTTTCACTATTTTCTAAGCTTGGCTATGCCTTATTTACCAAACTGTACATTACGATAATAGGCCTATACTACTTACAATATAATATAATAGTCTTTGATTTTGAAGTCTTCAACTATTTTCATAGTAGTTAAAGCTGTTTAATAAGAGTCAGCGTCTGTTGCTCATCTGATTTTCTGGAACATGTTTGAAAGCCTAATTATGGTCACATGTTTCAAGCTTCTGGAAACCAATTTAGTGTTTACCATGAGCAACTGCCTTACTGGTAATGGAAACCTTTTCTGGGAATATACTATCACGTATAATTTCAATCATTAAATGTTATCATAAATCTTTAGCAGTTTGATTTAGTGTTAAGTATTAAATTTTCAGGTTTACTATTTTTTTAATCTCTTTTGCTGATATATATTAATTTTGCACTGTGGCAGGCTATTCTTGGAAATTTTTGTTTCCATATGAAATTCTTATTTTCCAGTTTAAAAAAATTAAATACAGAAAAAGACACTAATAAACTGACCAGTGATTTCCTGGGAGGTAGAAAAAACACTGAATTCATAGGATTCTGGCACTGGCAAATTAGTTCATGTATTCCTTTGAGGGGGAGAAATTAGAAAGGAAATTTTAAAAACCTACACAAAAAGCTGCTTTGTAAAATCTGCTAAAAGGGCAGGATGGGGCCTTGTATCGGTCTTTAAGTTCATCTTTTCATTGAAGGAGACAAAATTGGGTCAAAGGAAAGGTAGATAAAGATTTCAACATTTAAATATTTCTGCTTTTTTCCTCGAGAACTGATTTATTTTCCTGAAGCCTGGAGGCGGCATGTGAACCTCTGAATCCATTCATCCATTTGTCACATGCAAAGTCATGATGGAAAGGACAGCCAAAGTCCCTTAGGTGTGTAGACACTATACTACTACTCAGGACATTTTACTCTCAAAAACCCACCATTATTTAGCCACTGACCCATCACACACATCACCTCTATTTTACAGATTGGGTCATTTAAACTGAAAATGTATAACTCACCTTCTTACGTCACCCAAGAAATTTCAGCTGAGCTGTGGATTACTTATCACAAGTTCTTGTGTGGGGACTGTGCCTCGCAAATGGCTTTCCAAATTGAAGGCTATATTTTCTCCGAATTATAAACAAGGCACTAAAATAGTAGAAACTCTTTAGAATTTAATTAGAGTAACATATCTTGCTCATTAAATTACGCGGATTCAAGATACAATGTCATTTTCAGCCAGACTTCCCAACATACAATCTTCTTGGTAATTATAGCGTGTTTTATAATTAAAATGCCAATCTGATGTTGAACTATTGTGTTGTGTCAACAGTAGATTAAACTAAGTGGTATAACTTCTTCTTTAGTGGAAGAATAGGTTATTCTATGATCATCCAGCAAACATTTATTGATTACCTACAATATATCATGTAATGTGTAAGATACTGGGATAGACGCATGAGTAAGACAAGAACTCTGATCTCAGTCTTCTAGAAGGCATAGACTAGTAAAGCAACACTGATAAGACATGAGGCAAGGGTAACAATAAAGATATGCTCAAGGTACTGGGGGAGCATAATGTGGTGCACTAACTAAACAAAATAAGGGGCTTGAGCAGTGGGTCACATGGTGGGGATTTTCTCAGAAAATATGACCAGCTCGTCATTCATGCATTCAGCTACAATGGGATAACCACCTCCCAAGTATTAGGAATTGATTTTTAGATACACTCTAGTGAAAAAAAGAAACCATTTACTTTCCCTCATGAAGATGATGCTATGTTGAAGAAGACAGATATGACATATTAAGCAAATAAATATATATTATAATTTTGAATAAGGAATCAAGATCAAATATTCTTTGATCTTGGCAAAGGGAATGAAGTCTGACAAGCAGACTATTTTAAATGGAGAGGCCAGGGAAGTCTACTCTGAGAAACTGACATTTGAGCATATATCACAAGGATGGGATGAGTGATGCTAGGGTGTGGGAGAAGAGAATCCAGGCAGCAGTAGCAACAAGTACAAAACCTCTGTGGTAGAAAAGAACTTGGCATGTTTTGGAGACTGCTACGACATTACTGTGCCAGGATTTGGAGTTTAGGTGTAATCATAAGTAACCCTTCAAAGGATTTTGAACAAGAAATTGACATGATCTCATTTAGGAAATATATGGCCTCCTATGGCCTTGTAGCAATCTACACAAATGTACCATGACAAAATGTATTATTAAACAGTCTAAATGAATTAATAATCGGTGTTCAGGCTGCAGACATATGGTAGCTATGTCTTGAATCCACTATGTAAAGTGAGCATGGTGACTATAATATGAATATTATTTATGCCTATAGTCCAAATCTGTGTAATGGAGCCTCCTGGGCACCTTCAGAATTACTTTTTAAAATCCTAGAAATACAAATCCTATAAATACAAGAACAACTGTTTCTCTGTATGTAGGCAGAGTAATCTAGTAATGCGGAGCATAGGCTCAGTCAAGTAGAGTCAGATTTACATCCAGACTTCGTCACTTAAAAGTTGAGGCATGCTGGGCAAGGGTCTCACCTCTGTAAAGTTTAGTTTTCTTGTATCTGAAAGGAAGATAATGATGGCTTTGTGTGGATGAATTCACACCAGGTATATAAAGTTAGCACATGTATGATCTAGTGTATAGTAAATGTGCACTCAATATTAGGTGCTGTCATTACTATATATAGAATGGATACATTCTTCTCGCATATATGTCCAATTATTCAAATATATTTGACGACAGAGTATTTATTCAACAAATATTTAATGTGAATGCACTGTGTGCCTGGCACAGTGTAAAAGCTTGCAGGTACAACAGGGAATAAGACAGTTTTGGTCCCAGGGAGCTTATAGTTTAATGAGATCATGATAAATGCTATGATAAAAATAAGCATGGTTTGGTATAAGAACATAAATAAGGGCACCTAACTAAGCCTTATTAGAAAAGATACATTTCCTGAAAAAAGTCCTACAGCATAACTAGGAGGTATTCTTGTTAAAGATGAGAGAAAGGAAAAGAAGAAAAGATTCAAGTCAGGGAAACCGCATTGATAAAGGACTAATGATAACACATTATATACTTAGAAGTTGAATATAATCTAGTAGAGCCAGCAAACATTATATAAATTGCAGAGCTGTGATTATAAAAATACAAATCTTTTTTTTTGTGATATGTAGTCTCCAAAGATGGCCACCATCAATTTCTTCCATCTTTGAATGTGTGTGCTCACTACCATCTAAAAGTAGAACCTATCTCCCCCTTCTTGAATCCATGCTAGTTCCAGGACTTCCCTTTATCAATAGAATGTGGCAAGAGTGGCTTGTGCCAGTTAAGCTTAAATACATATGGCAGCTTGATGGGGAAATTAACTAACTTAAGCCCAACTACCCTGAGACCATAATGCTGTGATAAAAGCCTGTAAAAAATTCTATATGGAACCTTACACAGAGAGGAGCCTTCCCATAGCTTCCAGCCCAGTTGGGATGCTGACACGTGAATGACAACTGATAATGCCCCATGGAGCAGAAAAACTACACCAATGAACCCTGCCCAAATGTCTGACCCCTAGAATTGTGTAAAAGAATAAATCAGTAATATAAAAAAGTGTTGGGATGGTTTAGGTGTAACTGAATCATAAACTAGTACCTATAAGTGAGGCACTGATACAGCAAAACATGTGGAACTGACTTTGGGACTGAGCAGTGGGTGGAAGGCTAAAGAATGTGAGGGGACAGCAAGTGGAGGCTGGAAGTGTAGTGTGATGTTGCAGACTGCAGAAGAGGGAACCTGCATTATATACAGTGGAGAATTTGGTGAGATTGTCACTTGAGGTAACCTATAAGATAAAAAATGTTCCTAAGATTGAAGATGTAGGTAATTGGAATGCGAACTGACTTCTTTCATGAACTAAATAAGTCAAAGCTCAGTTTTCAAGTAAAATTTTATTTGAGGCTCCTCAGAAAGCAAAGGATTCTAAAAGAAAGGTCAAGTCTCATGATAAAGAGCAAAAAATAAAGATTGTGGTTGTAAGATGCTTTACTAAAAACTCTGAAAGATTCATACCATGAGTCAGCTAGACAAACAGATATCTCAGAATCTCAAGGGAATTGGGCCACAGCACCCTCACTCTCAGCCCAAAGTAGAGAAGGACTTGTCACAAAGATACATGTAAATGTGTTTTTTGCCTAATGGTGTGAACTGCTATAATATTCACAGGGAACCCACCTTTTTAAGAGCAATGTATTGATGAAAGCACCAGTGGCATGGACTAAAAGAGGAAAAGACAATTCACAATGAATAAGAACCCTGGACCCCCAACCTTGTACAGATAAGAATCAGGCAAAGATATTCAGCTATAAACACTATTTTGTAATAAAAAGAAGAACTGGGCCCAGGAAGAAGAACTGGGCCCTCTACAAGGAACATTCCATCTCCCCAGAGCAAGTAAACTGAGAGCAGTTGGATTTAAGGATTTCTATGGATCAGTTACTGCTATATGAGCATGGCTCCCCACTACCTATTTGAACAGTAGTTTTTATTGTGGTTATGCTTTCTCTCTCTCAACATTTTATGTTGGGTATATGGCATGGCAAGTAACTTGTCTTTTACTTCATAAGTCTCTGTACTCAAAGAACTGCACCAGAGGAGCTGCACCTCAGGAATTGTGCCGAGAAGCCTCATCCATGCGTGAACCTTATTTAGACAACTTTGAGGTTATGTGACAATGGGGTGAGAATTTTAGAGGTGGGGTGAGACTGTTTTGCATGTAGGAGGGATATGAATTGTTGTGAGCAATAATATTCAAAGTTGTATACAATCAATATTTTTCATGTCCGTGTGTATGATCCTGCCTCTGACCATCAAGAGGTAGAGACTATATCCCTTGAAACAGACTGGTCTTATGACCAAGAAAATGCAGTGGAAATGACTCTTGTCTCAGTTCCGAGCTTAGACTTTGAGAAACCCAGCAGCTTCCATTTTTATTCTGTAGAAGCAATAATCCTGAGTTCACAATTCTGTGAGAAATTCTAAGCTAGCCACGTGAAAAAGCCACTGAGAGGAGAAATGAGCTATTAGACGTGCACATGCAACCTTGGATCTTCCAACCCAGCTCAACTATTGATACTAGCTAAAATCAGTTGCATGAGTGACCCCAGTCAACACCCTGTGGAGCACAAGAACTGCTATCCAATCCATGACCAAGTTCTGATCCAAAAAGCTCTTATAAAATTTTTTTTTTTGATGTTTTAAGCTGCAATGTTCTGAGGTGATTGCTATATAGCCATAGATAACTAAAACATCTTTTAAAGTATGAAGATTATTCAGCAAAGCCTTGTGTTTCTCTTTCAAACCGCAATCACGGGAAGCTTTTAGTTGAAAAAGGCATCTTTCTTAAAGGTCAAAAATTGGAAATAGCCCAAATATCCAAAACAGGAGAATGGATAAGTAAAATGCAGCATACTGATACAATATAACATTGCACAGCAATGAAAAGAACCACTGTTGCTACACTTAGGAACATGAATGAATCTCACAGACATAGCAATGATTAAAGGAAGTTATATACAAAACACTACATTCTGAATGATTGCATTCAGTCATGTTAGAAGTCAGAATAATGTTTTCCTTTATAGTGTGGAATATTCACTGGGAAAAAACGTTAGGGAACTTTCAGGATGTTGAGAATGTTCTAATTCTTTCATTTGAGTTGTACATTTGCTGTGTGTGAATTATTCTGTATATTACACCTGATTAATTTAGAAAGGAAAAAAAAACTGTTTTCAAGCCTCAAAATACTAAAACAGACAACAAAACAAAACCAAAAAACAAACAAAAAAACACATAAAAGCATTCCTGTACTTGAATATTACTATAAAGTAATTTGAACTTAGAGAGTTTCAGTGACTTGCCCACACTCACATTGGTAGAAAGTAGTAAAAACTGTTCTAGTGCCTTCCCTCCAGTTCTTAACATTTGTTTAGAGTCCAGTAGTTTCTATAACATGAACGTTTTTGTCATATTACTTTACTATATTTTCTCAGAAGAGAGAACCAGATTTTGAAGTCCCTGGGATTTAGGGATCTATGATAAGTACTGAGGAAACCCAATGGGCTTTATTAAGTCGCAGAAATCTGAGAGAAGACAATTCTAGAGTGTTGTAAGAATCCATAAGCTTCAGCAAATGTATGTGTGGAGGATAGTTTATATATGGACCATATTTTATAGGGAAGCTTTGCTTCTGTTGCATAGGACAATAACAATGGTAAAACACTGAAAATCACCTTGAATATTACTACATTAGTAGACCTTTTCATGACCTGACATTTTATCAGGACCATCTAAATGTGAGTATTAGAGAAAGCAAATCAGTGATCTGAACTGATTTTAGTTCACAAGAGGTTCCGTTTGTTTTTATTGAGGTTAATGGATCTGTGAATACAGATCCATTAACCCTAGAATTTTTAAATGTTAAATCAGCAGATTTAAATAAATGTTAACATGAGACACCAATTACTGATACTGTAATACCAACTAGAGGGCATGATTTGGATCACTGCCTAGCAAGAATATGTTAAAAATTCTGAACTCCTTTATTAGCAAGATAAAAATGATATAAAGATATTAATATTTTGTTGGGTCAAAGCCAATAAAAATAAATTATTTCTCCTAAAAAGTCATTTAGCAAATAGCTGCATAGTCTCCAGGAGACTTAATGTTTCCAAACTTTCACAGGATTATGGTTATTGTTATTAATATTACCATTACTACTCTTGCAATGCCATTACTACATTAAGGAATTGATTTACTCAAATCTTATGGCTGTAATTACCACATGCACTCATGAAACAGTGCATTGCAAGGATACATGGGTCTCGTTGCTGAGACAGTCGTTCTCTACACAGTTGCATGCATTCTGGCACTGAGATTTATTTTGCTCTATTTAAAATTATTTTGTATCAACTATGTACCCAAAGTGGTATCAATATCCACCTCTGTTTTTGTGGTCAGAATTTCATTACAGTGAAGAGAATTTAATTTAATTTAACATGCATTTACTGGATGCTTCTTATGAGCCTAGTTAGCCCTGTTCTCAAGTAACACTCTTGTCTCTGGGGAAGTCTCAGAATCTGGAACCAAGCCGTTCTGGTACATTCTAGCTCTGTTCAGTTGCTGAAAAGTTAATTTATTTAGGCTCTAGTTTCTTCATTCATTACATTTGCATACTATTACCTATTTCATGAAGCTTTTATTGAGGTATTGAAACATAACTGTTAATACTATATGTGCCATGTAAGTAATGCTTCATAAATTACTATTATTAAAGCAATATGGTATATTTTTAAAAGTGCCATAAAATATGATTACCAGACAACACTGAAGAACTACAGAAAGTAGCTATCTGTTTGTGTGTAGGGTTGTAGGATGGTGAATGCCTTCTCTTCTTTAGCTTCACTCCCTTTTTAGGCGACTTAATTTCCCCAGTATCACTGTATACTAACATAATTTTGTTGTGTAAAAAAGAATATGCCAGTCTTAAGGTGATGAAGATTCCAAAATGGGACTGCATAAATTGCTAGGATTGCATAAATCCTCTTTATTAGGCTATCTTTTCAGTCAAACATACGGCCTACTTTGTAAATGTTGTATATATACATTCAAAAATAATATATTAGGGCTTCCCTGGTGGCGCAGTGGTTGAGAATCTGCCTGCTATTGCAGGGGACACGGGTTCGAGCCCTGGTCTGGGAGGATCCCACGTGCCGTGGAGCAACGAGGCCCGTGAGTAACAACTACTGAGCCTGAGCGTCTGGAGCCTGTGCTCCTCAACAAGAGAGGCCGCGATAGTGAGAGGCCCGCGCACCGCGATGAAGAGTGGACCCCGCTTGCCGTAACTAGAGAAAGCCCTCGCACAGAAACAAAGACCCAACACAGCAAAAATAAATAAATTAATAAACTCCTACCCCCAACATCTTCTTTAAAAAAATAATAATAATATATTATTTGAATTTGGGTATAGGTGTCTTTCTGTCTCTGTCTCATGCACAAACATACACACACATAAACATAGTTCAAATCTCAAACATTTATCTATTTATCTTCTTTTACACTAAAAAATACCTATAAAATAAACATTTGAATCCTATTGTTCAGGCCTTCAATATTTCTATTTACTTTTGTCTGTTTGAGCTATTACTTTCTGTGAATAAGGTGTTAAAATCTTGAACTAGACGTATAAATTTATCTATACCTCTCTTCAGTTCTGATAGCTAAAGCTTTATATATTTTGAGGTGATATTGCTGGTTACATACAAGTTTATGCTGATTATAGCTTTTTTTTTTCTTTTAGTCTTTTTACCAGAATATCATACCCTTCTCTGACATTTTGAGTTAATTTTCTGGAATCATATTTTGTCATGTTAGTTGTTTACTACTGTTTTCCATAGGCATATACTTACTTAGTATATCTTTGTCTACCTTTCTGTGCTTTTTTGTTTTAAATATGTTTTTGTAGACAATATGTTGTTAGATCTTGTTTTTATTTATTTATTTTCATGTACTCTAAGTCCTTTAATTGAAGAGTTTAACTTATTTATATGGACAGTGTTTCTGCTGATTTAAAACTAACCTCTTTTTTCTTAACTGTTGCCTTCCGGAAAAGTTCCTCAATTTGATCTTTCAACACACTAATTCACTTTTCAGCTTTATCCTTCTAGCTATATAGCTCATCAATTGTGTTCATTTACTACTGGCTCCTTTTATGATTTATTGTTCTTGATTCATATTGCTATTATTTAACCTTATCATCTTTATGTACTTATCATATAATATTATATTCTCAGTCATCTGTTTTAATAATTATGCTTCTGATGTTTACTTTGATACCTTTTTTTTAAAAAATACTCTTTGTACTTCTTAGGTATCTGGTTATTTTAGCCTGTAAATTCATGTTCCCCTGTGAATTCAGGCTACTCTATCTGGTAATATGTAACTGAAAAGAGCCACAAGATAGGCTCTAGTCTGTATCCCTCTTGTTGAATTTAAAGGGAGGAGAGGAGATGTGCCCCAGAAAGGAGGACCCTATGGTGTCTCAAAACTCCTCCTGATCACTTCTATTTGCTGCCTCTCTACCTGGTAACTTCTCCCATTGGATTTTTCTTTTAAAACCCTTAGGAAGAAATGTTTTGATAGGACATAGCCTCTCTAGTTTTTAAGTTGGATAAATCCTTTTCATTTTTTACCCAGCACAACTGAGAAGGGAGAAATGGATAGAAAAGGAAATAATATATTGTAATCATGATTTGTAAAGCTTAGTCAAAATCTTTATTCTGTGAATTTGCCAAAGAAAATCTGGTATAATACAGATTCTTCTAAAAAAATCCCCTGGAGCTCATCCAACATCCATCAACAGCATTTGTGGCCACAGAAGGCTAGAGCTACATTGGTTACATTCTGGTTTGCATAAGAATACTGTATCAAATAAATTCAATTTGATTTTAATAAGAGAAGATATCTGTTACTTTTCATGTGGAAACTGAGTTACAAAACTGCTAAATCACATTAAAAATTGTCATAAACTATGCCAGAGGCTATAGTTTGTCAGTGATTTTCAGAGACTTGTCAAATAGACCCCTAGCTACACAGAAATATAAAGTCACCCTATGTATGAGATGTAGGAAGTAATACTTACACATTCATTCATTCACCCACTCCTTTATTAAATCAATGACGTACAAAATATTTATTATTTTCTTGCTCAGCACCAGGCTCTATTCTATGAATTGAAGACACTATGAAGAATGGAATGAGATCCCTGCCCTCGAGGAGTCCATGCTCTTGTGAAGGAGACAAATGGAAATAATTAAGAGCAGGACAATGCGGCAAGCACTTTAATAAGAACACACAACACACACACACACACACACACACACACACACAATGTGTATGGTTCACAGAAGAATCATAGACATGACCAACATCATCCTACAAGAGGATAAACTTTGAGGGGCATAACTCAAAAGAGAAATACCATAAGGTTAAAAGAAGATGTGGTATATATCTACAATGGAATATTAATCAGCCATAGAAAAGAATGAAATTTTTTTTGTCATTTGAGACAACATGAATGGACCTGGAGGGTATTATGCTTAGAGAAATAAGTCAGACAGAGAAAGACAAATAGTGTATGATTTCACTCATATGTAGACTCTAAGAAATAAATGAACAAATTTAACAAAACAGAAACAGATTGACAGATACAGAAAACAATTTAGTTGTTACCAGAGGGGAGAGGGGTGAGGGGAGAAGCAAAATAGGTAAAGTGAATTACGAGGTACAAACTACTAGGTATAAAATAAATAAGTTACAAGGATATAGTGTACAGCACAAGGAATATAGTCAAATTTTATAATAACTCTGTATGGAGTATATTCTATAAAAACTTCAAATGTCCTGAAGCTAATATTGTAAGTCAACTATACTTCAGTAAAAAATTATAAAGTTGTTATTTTACTATTGTAACTAATAAACTTAACTATTATAACCTGGTAATGACAATGGGACAAAGCTTTGAATTGGCAGGGGATTGGAGAAGATATTGTAAAGTGAAATCCCTAACTGGAAAAAATATTAATCCTCTGAGATATGTTTGAGATAGAACAAAGAATCAGTGATTCTGGGGGGCATTGAAAAGTTTTTTAAAACTCTATAAACAAGAAACTCAAGCAGATTTTTATTTTTTTTCACATAACACTGACATTCTAGGGAATTACAGTATATACTCAAATACAAATAGTCAAATTCGGTTAAAGAAGCTAAATTGTAAAAATATTAGAGAAAAGTATAAAAATGACATATATCTTCTCTTTATTTGGGAAAAGCTAGAAACATGGAGTCCTTTCCTTATCTAAGAGGTAAACTTTCTTGCACTGAACATACAAATAAATTAGTTACCTAATTAATTATCCAATATGCAGCAAGAAAGGGTCCACAACAGAAATCATACCTTTTTGCTGTGTGTGCAAAAGCAATAAGGAGTAAGACAGTTGGGCAAAAGAAGCCAGGAAGTAAAATATAAATAAAAGGATAAATGGCCAACATCAGGAAAGATACTGTGTAATAAGCTTGCCATCTGTAGATATAGAGTTTGATACAGAACTAAACAAACAACAATTTTTATAAGAGGAACTTCTTTTATTGTTCCAGTCTGATGTCAGAACTGATTTCTTTGTGAGAATAAGAAATGTCCTTGGAAAAATATGTATAGAACAATGAGGTGGGGAAATATTACTGGGCAGTAAGTTATAGAAACCTCAAATATCAGTGGTTTGAACATTCAGGCACACTATCCTCACAGTCATGTCCAAAGACAGGAAGCAAGGGTAGCCAGGGAAATAAAATTATATATCTCCCCTTTCATAGACAAGGAAAATATCTCTTCCTTGGTTTTTGCTCTTGTTGATCAGAACTGGCTCTCCTGACACCTTCAACTGCAGGAAAAGCAGGCAAAGTAAATATATTGCTTTTTCAAGCCCTTTAGTGAAAAGTGGGCAAGAGAAAAAAAAAAGATTGGACCTAATATTTGGGAACTAATTAAAAGCATCTATCTCAAGGAGTAAGAGGGTGGGAGCAGGAGAATACTGCTCTATTCTCATTAAGCAATAGAGATACGAATTAGTGAAAACATTTCTTTCGTTTATGTAATAAGTATTTATTAAGCCCTTACTATGGGTTACGCATTCTGCTAGAAGCTGGGGATACGATGGTCATAGTAAAAAGAAAGAAACTTTATGCTTTTGGCCTGAGGGCTACATGGTCCCCTTTAGAAACTGAAGACAGGGCAAGGAAACTGGATAATAGGGGGCAATTCCATCTCAGTACATTGGAAACATGACAGGATCTGCTCTTGATCGCCTTATGGTGCTTCCCTCCCCTTACCTGACTCTGCTCCAATCCATCCCTTAAAACTGTCAAGCCTGTTCCTTCCTTGGAGCCTAATGCATTAGCTGTTCTCCCTGTCTGGGATATTCTGCTTCCAGAACCTGCAAGGCTGTCTTCTTTTTGTTGTCAGTTATCAGGTCAAATAGTAGTTACCTGGAGAGGCATTTTCTGGTCACCGGATCTAAACTGATCATTCCTGCTTTAGTCACTCTCTCTGAAGTAGCTGTGTTAATATTTCCTTCATGATACCTATGACTATCTATCAATATATCTACCTTGGTTTACTCATTTATTGTCTGTCTTCCCTATTATACTATAAGCTTTATCTTTAAGAGCAAGGATGTGGTCTGTTTTCTTTATTGAGGTAACTACAGTGCCTGGAAAGATGGGCTAGATCAAGAACATAGACCATAATTAATACTTTTGGTCTTTATTCTAAGATAAATATGAAATGTTTGAATTGCTTTATAACTGGGGAATGATATAATTTGAGTTGCCCAATTACCACATGTTCCAGTAGATATTAACTTAAAAACATCTCAGTCTAAGCCTATAAATATATTTTATGTAGTAGATTTCAAGTACTCATGACTAAAAAAATAACGATGATGACAATGATGATAATAATACTAACAATAATAACAGTCTGAGCTGAGCCTTGAAACTTATTGGTTTGATTATTTTACAGTACCATCCCAACACTTAAAATGGCAGCATAACAAAATCACTTTTCAGTTTTTCTGAGAGGTCAAAGTGAAATTTTAATGAGAGAAAACTGCAGCAACCAATTACAAATCCACAATGATATTCTTATTTTATACCAAAAGGTTTATAGAATGACAACAGTTACCATCAGTTTATCTTCAAATACGAAAGACAGTGAAATATAATTAAAAAAATGATTTAGAATCAAGCTCTGCTTACATTTGAGGCTTTGATATAGCAAAATAGCTCTGATTCAGAGTAATAAAAAACAGTCTATTTAACTAAATGGTAATTACTTTAGATGGAGAATCTGAGTAATATATCATGTTTACTTCTAGGTAGCCTGAGATTAATTTAACCTTTAATATTATTTTAAGATTCTAGAAAATAAGTTACTGAGTTAATGACACATTCTCCCCTTTTTATTCCCCTTATCTTTCATTTAGAGTCTACTGTTAAAACCCAGTGAAATCCATATCTCTCCATATCAAAAAGCGCTACACAACCATAATCAAAAACATGAAGTCATAAAGTTAAAACCATTTAATCCTATTAAAGCCCCATTAAATCAAGGCAGTATTTATAGGATGGGACTTGATTCCCTTGTACACTAGCAAATCTGCAACCCGAGTTAATGTTCACGAATTAATTAGCAACTGCGCTAAGGGCAGGTGTTTGACTGACATTTCCCTTGATCTCTTCCCTCAAGGTTACATGCTGTACAGTCATGCAATTCCTTGCCATTAATCCTTAACCCCATTGGAATGTTTGTTTACTTTGCTGAATAAGAGCAAGAGCATGAGCTACAAAACAAATATGCAGAATGCAGAGCAGTGCCTTTTCAAGATAACATTTCTTGCATCAAAACATAATGTGAAGAAAGAAAGCTTGGTATGAGCCATGTCTACTATCTGTGCTTAGAAAAACAAATCATCATTTTGGAGGACAGAGGTAATTTTCAAAATAGTTTTCACACACAACAGCTAAAGCTTCAAGTAGGAAATGATAGGATTTTAAAGCTTGAGAATCTCAAAATATTATTTGGCCAAAAGCCTTCATTTTTCAGTTGGGAAACTGAGACACAAGCACAATTTTGTTTCTCGAGAGAGACCCAGCCTACTAATAGTCAGGCCAAGTCTAAGACTCTGAAATCAACTAAAGTAGGCTGTATTTTTATGCTTTTTTTGTGTATTGGTATTCTTCCGATATAAACCAAGAGTTTGACAGATGACATTTGTTATTTATGACTGTTGGCAGTGATGATAAAAATATGTTTAGGTCTTGAATGGCATGTGAATAATATCCTCCTCAAACTACTGACAGTGGTCAAGACATAACTTCAAGTTCAGGTTGATGGGCTTTTAACTATCATGTCACCCAAAGCAGTTGAAGGAATATTTTTTTTTTATAAGTGCCTATGTGTCATACAAAAACATTTAGTTTTAATATTTCTTGGCTGAGTTAGCTTTGATTTCTCTTTGCAAACAATGATTCTATAATACAGCAAAATAGGGGGGTTTTTTGACAACTGAAATCAGAGACTGAAGGTATACTGCCCTATTGAGTGCAATATTAAAAATGGCCATAAAATACACTGCAGTCTGATTATGATTTCTAAAACTACAACTGATATATTGTTCAACAGGATACTCCTTTTGCTCTCCAGACATTTTGCACAAACACTGACATGAAGCAGAGGATCAAGTTATGAATTTTTTTGTTTTAATGTTCATCTCTTCTATCTCTTTCAAGTATTTAACTGTGTGTATGTAATGTATGTGTATGTGTATACATATATATAAAATTCATGAATACATGAATAATGGAATATTGTTTACTCTTCTAGATATACTATAAAGATCAAAATAGAAATAATAAAAATAATGAGAGGTATATGAATGGATAAATTATAAAATGGTTTAAAGACTAAATGAATATTTCCAGTAAACTTTTCATCCTAAAAATATTATTTTCAATGTTAAAACAAAGCAGAAAACAACAGCAAAAACTCAAGATAGGTTAATCACTAATTCTAATAATAGAGGAAATTGGCAGAAAGCCATTTTTAGAAATAGTTTTTTCAGAAAGGCATTTTAAAGTTTTTTTTCTTTAATATTTTTTAAATAATGGAGAAAATGTATATTTATTTTTTAATTAGTTGTTTTGGATATTTAATATTGACCAACATGCCACTAAAATGGCATGATAAGTCTAAGTATTTTTCTTCTATACTCAAACGTCCAATTGTAGAAATCAAGCATGGTATATAGAAGCTTATTTACTTATTTACTACTTATTAATGCAGGGGACAGAAGAAAGACATGGGATCTTCCGAGAAGAACTGCTCAAAGACACATCTTTATAAGGAGAAAAAGGTCCAAACTTACCAAATTGTAATGACATCATGGGAACCAAGAGAGCAACTCTGAACGAACTTCAAAGGAAAATCAACAAGCTGATCAGAAATTTCACTTTAATAAGGCTTAGAGTTCCCTAGGACTAAGAGACAGAGAGCTGTGGTTCATTTTAGAGCACAGACTGAATCAGTCAGAAATTCAACATTGCAGGTAATAAATCCAAATATGATCCTTGGCAATATAGCATAGAGATGAACTACACTGGCTCTGGAACAAGATTAGGTTGGCATCTTGGTCTCGTTATTTACTAATTATGTGTCCTTTCAAGTTCCTTACCCCAAGTACAGTCCTCTTCCCTGTGAAAGGCAAACAACAACAATGCTAAAGGGTCAAGAGGAGAGTTCTAGTAGATGATGCATGCAAAAGGCCCAACAGTGTCCCTTTCCTGTTGTAAGAGCTTAATTAAGGTAATTAAGGTAAGAACTGATGTCAATGAAGAGAACAGTGACTGTAAGGGCCATGTGGACAATCTCTGAGCAAGAGCAAAGAAGCAATTGTTTCACCAAAATTAGCATTTGAAACAGGAAAAATATCTAATAATATTAAAAGGCAATTCATGAAACAATTCCATTTCTGAAGTAGTTTTGTTAATCTGATAGGGAGGTCTATGTGCCATTTCCTCTAAAATCTCATAAGAAGAAAAAGAAATGTATGAAAATCAATTACAAAAACATTTGTTTTCTGATGCAAATTATTTTACATTAGAAAATAAGTATACTTTGTATGAATGTTTGGAATAATTTATTAAATTACAAGAAAGGTATTCTATACCCATTTGGTCTTTTGCTCACTATTATGATGATAACATTTCTTTTAGACTTATTTTAAAAAAAATTTAGACTATAGTTTATTCCAAGAAAGTAGTAGCTGAAATTCAAACAAAGGTGAAAATGCTGAAGTTACTATGAGTTGAGATGTTTTGCATAAAGCAACATTTTTCCAAGTTCAAAAGCCAATTCATTTATAATGTAAAATACGGAGCTTATATTACCTAATTATAATAAGCATGTACCCAATCTCATAAGTCAGTATTATAAAAAACAAACAAGACAGCTCCAGTAAAGAATACACCTTGGGTGCTGAAACATATTAGTTTGATAATGAGAGGAAAAGTGTATCATTAGATTAATTGAGCAATTAGAAAAACTCAGCTGTGCTTTCTTGACAACAGGAGAAAATATTCCCTTCTTTATTAGGAAGATATTGGAAAGAATATTTAAATGGCTGAAAATAATATCTAGTCTCTTGGAAAATAATCTCACATGGCCTAATAAAGAAAAAAGAGGAAAAAAAAACAGGAAATAACAACTCCCTTTGAGAGTAACAAGATTTTTGAATTGTATTTTGCCTGGTGGAGACACAAGGCTACAATTCTACCACCTCATTAGTGGTTCAATTATGAAAACCAGTAACAAATATCTTGCAACTGAACTAAAGATATGCATGTAAAAGTACAAATATACAATATATTTTTGTGTATGATTATGAACAAAAAAATATGAAATCAAGACTATAGAAACAGGCCCTGATTACTATCTATAAGAGTCTAGTTTCTTAGAATACAAGGCCTTTTTTTAATCAGCTTTCACAATAAATATCAGATAAATAAACACTTCTATAAATTTCATTTTTGGAGAGTTTATGTATGGTCTGCCTCATTAACACAGAGACACTAAATGCGCTGTCAAAGGGTACAACTGTGACTTTTTCTAATTATCTAATTAATCTAATAATATATTTCCCCTATCATTTTCCAACTGAAACATTGCTACACTTGAGACTCTCCAAGAGAGAAATCTTGGTTTTCAATTCAATCAGCTAATGAATAATGGAAATTTATCAGAAGCCTCATTTCTGGTAGACTGAGGTCCACATCCATAGTGGGAATCTTATTTTTTATGTAAAATTGAAATGGAGAAATGTTTCCGAATTTGCCAAGATCCCAATCTTGTAGGTACTATTGTATTCACTTCCATGTTTATTATAGCTGAAAATGTGTGTTTCATGAGAAGAGATTAAAGTCTGATGAAGTTGGTATGTTTCGTGGGAAATCCATGGAGAGAAATGTGTGCTTAAGAGTAAACATTATAGCTACTGGTAAATATTCTCTCAAATAACTTAATAAAAGTTATTGAGGCCTACCAGCCAAATACTCCCTGATGTATTTCTCCTCATCAAAACACTTTTATAATCATTATATTAATATATTTTATTTGAGAACGTCTAGGCCTAGCTTCCCTCTCTCCCCGAGGGCATGGTTCAGTTTCTTGATCTATGCTTTACAAGAATGCAATATTAGAAGAGGCATTTCATAAAGACGAAAGTAAATAGAAAACAATGATTCTCTTTGTAAGGTTATACAGAAAGATGTTCCCTATGTGATTTCATGTTCTGTTTTCCAGACTCAGTGAAATTAGATTTAGAAACTTTTCATTCCTATTTATGAAATTGATGTTTGTTAAGAAAAATCCTCATGAATATATATTATGGGTAAAGTGGCATTCTAAAGCAAACATGGTATGTATTTAGTGAGGTTCATGCCATGCCAAAACAATGGGTGAAAAAAAATTCCCCTGGTTTATTTTCACAGCTTGTCACCTTGTTTTCTCTTTCTCAGTCTATCCTCCTACAACTTTCTAAAACAGCAGGGTCCCAGCATTAGTGTGTATCAGAATCACTGGAGAATCTGTTGAAAGAGCAGATTTCAGTGCCCCACACCAAATTCTCTGTTCATGAGGGGAAGGGGTGGTAACCAGATTCTAACATTTTAAAATAAGCATTCCAGGTGAATGCAAACAAATGTATTTCTCTGAGCACCCTGAAATCTCATTCCCAGAACCCATTTCCAAAGCATATTTTCCAAATTATTGGGAGAAAAAAAAAAAAAAAAAGATTTAGAGAACACTGAAGAATGGAGCAATTCTTAAGGTAGAAGTACAAAGTTGAAACAGATCTTTAAAGCATGCTATCCAAGACAGAGAGAGAAAATTTCCTTCAAATGTCTACATATTTCAAGGAAAACAGAGCATGCAAACCAGAGTTACTAGTTAACTCCCAGTAGTAGAAGGAAAAGGTTATATACCCAGACCATAGTCTAAACCTCTAACTCCCTCTTGCTGAGAGAATATTCAGAGGGTATTCTGACTTGGGCTTTGCCTCACCCACTCCCCTCATTCTTCTCTGTAGTTTACATAATCTCCTTAACTCCTGTCTATACACACCGCCTCAGGCAAATTCTGAAGGCAGCTTTCAGATCTTGTACAGAGCCTCCCAGATTTATTACCAGTTTGTCTGAGAGGAGCGATACTACTCTCTCAACCAAATCCCTGCTGAGTTTTGTGGATATGCGTGAAGGATAAATACAGCATGTTCAGGACAAAGAAGATGTGCTCTTCCAATCACCAGGCTGGACTGCTTATTACTGCTGACAGAAGGAGGCGGAAATGATACACTCATTTGATCATGCCAAACTCCTCATGCCTCGGGGCATGCACTTCACAGACCAACTGCCATGTATTAGTATTTTAACCAGGAAGCAGCTCAACTGGGAGGGTTGAATGAGAGAGCACTTCCTTTTACTTTGCATGCTTACATCCTTTGATCTATTTTTTATCTAATTCTTCTTCTGAATAGACATGTAGAGAATATGCAGGAATCCAGATGGTATCGGAAAAGTCACTGAGATGAAGATTCTGCTGCAAATGCTTATCGTCCCTCCCACACCCACATGCCCCCAAAAGCTCTAATGGCATTAAGAAAATATGTGATGCCATATACCATCGAAAGGACTGACATTCAAAAAGGACTAAAGAAGATACAAAACTTGGTTTGGTAATAAGATGAGGTATTGATAATCTCCAAAATCAACCTAGCTGTATTCATTTTCCCCCCAAACTCTCCTGTATTTTATTAACTTTCCTTTATTGGATTGATGGATTTATTATAGATGTTTTTAGGTTTCTTCTATAGATATAATCTATAGAAGAGATCATTGGATTAAAAAGGTCCAAAGTTAATATGTCACCCTCTGTAAAGAAGGAGACTATTCATTTTGGTGGAAACGCATGGAACAGAATGATTTTTAGTCCTAATCAAATTTCCTTTTCAATCTTTTTATAGCAAATGGCATCCTCCGTCTCTACCCTCTATCTGCTTTCCCCCCACAAGGTTCCATGCACCTAAATTTATAAGCCTTCCAATTACTTATTATTTTATTTCCAGATAATTATTAGCTATAAAAATTATATTTTAGTAATTTAAATTATTTTAGTATAACAAGTAAAAGTTTAACAATTTTTAGAAAGAAACTTTATCATTTTATACTATATTCCTTCAGAGTTGCTTTTCATTAAGATTACAGAAATAACTTTTTACTAACTTGCTTTGAACGGACGCAGTTTTCTTAACATTAGAGCATCACCTTCTAAAGTGAGACCTTGCTTTCTAAAGCAAGTAATGTGATATATTTTGTATGTTATGTTTTCCTAGTCATAAGGTTATTGAATCACTTCAACAAGAAAATAAATTTATTCCCAAAATTGGGGTGACGGATATATATTTTGTTTTGTATTTGAACTTGGATGTGGGGGATTAGAGAGTCTCTCAAGCCCTGTTTAAATTTTTTTTTAGCCAAGTGTGAGAAATCTATATCTGGGCTCTGCTCCATATATATAGTTTATTTGGTCCTGGGCAAAGGTAAATCACAGTTCCCATGTAGCAATTTGGATGCTTTTTTGTGAAACTAAAAGCATGCTTAACTAAAAAGTGGTCTGCATTCTAAGGATAACCTCATATAACAGAATCTCTAAGATAGGCAGTCCTCAGATTAATTGAGGGCCTCAGTAATGTCAGGCACTGGTTCAATTTCTCTGGGATTCTCTTGGTTTTTCTCTCACAGTTGAGAAATGTCTGCAACTGTTCCAAGCATGATATTCTCACATGGTAACATCCGAATCAAGAAGAAAGGGGTGAGGAAAGATGCTTCCCTGTTCAACTTTGTCTTTTTACCATGGAGGGAAACCTTTCCAAGGAGCTGTTAAGTAGGCTTTCTCTTGTATCTATTAGGCGAGGAAAGAGTCAGGTGCCCCTGTCTAAACCCAATCACTGGCAGAGTGGAATGAGGGTTACTGTGATTGGATTTAAAACATGGCTCATCCTCTGCAACTGGGGAGGGGTCAGCATTCCCAGACGCTCACTGGCATCTAAGTGTTACCTGAATAAAAGTTACGTTAGCAAGGAAGAAGCAAGAAGTGGCTATTGGTTAGGTAATCAACAAGATCTGCCACAAGCCAACACCTCTGTTTTTGTGTATGTAT